>NC_052628.1:69827866-70131589 GCF_016161935.1 Mauremys reevesii | reverse complement strand
TGAATTATTCACAAACCTCTCTAGGAAACATTTGTTTTATTTCCTGCTGGCTTCGTTTAAGACCACATTGCAAGACACAGACCATATTATGAGTTACACACCTTCAATTCTTTCTGCATAATTAAAGCTAAGATGTAATCGCAATTTTTTTTAGTAAAAGTCATGGACAGGTCAGGGGCAAGAAACAAAAAATCACGGGCCTGTGACCTGTCCATGACTTGTTCCATAAATACCCCTGATTGAATCTTGGGGGGGGGGGGTGCTGTAATGGGGGACACTGTGGGGGGATGGAGCCCTTGGCACCAGCTGCAGGGGGAGCGCCACCACTGGAGGAGGTGCCTGGGGGGCAGTCCCATTGACACCGAGGGGGAGCCCCAAGAGGGGCCATTGCTGCTCCCGCCACTGCCGAGGGGGAGGCACAAGGGGGGCCCTACCTGCCTCCGAGGGGAGTTCTGGGGGGGGGCGCTGGTGCTCCCGCCACTGCCCAGGGGCAGGGGGAATCCAGGACCAGGCTCTGCTCTGGCATTACTGCTTGGAGCCACTGAGCTGTGGCTGCTCCCACCACCACCACCACCACCCAGGCTGCTGCTCATGTGGTCCCCAGGGGCCAGCCACATCAGTCACAGATGTCACAGAAGTCACAGATTCTGTGACTTCCGCAGCCTCCATGACAAACACGGAGCCGTATGTGTAATATATGGTCTGTAAGACCATCTCCATCTTGTCATAGAGGAGATACTTAGTAAGAAATTCAGCAAAAGGTTTTTGCAAGATTTCCAAAATCTTCTGTTTTCACTTGGGCAGGAATAACTATAAGAACATGCTACAGTTTCTGATCTCAGCAAGAGCCAGGATATGCCAGGGCACATGATAATGAAACAAAGTTGTGTTCGAATCATTCTGAGCTTGCAGAAAAAATTGGTTTGGGTTTATATTGAGTTTTATTCAGAGACTCGGATTGTAGGATTAGGTCCTTGTTTTATGTGATCTGACTTGCCCATCTCTCTTATTAGTTATTTTTCAATGTTTACCGTAGGTGAATGCACCATAAATGAGAAAAATACTGGATTTTACATATTACATTTATATATCAGCTTGCAATACTGCAAAGGATTGTGGGTGATGCAAAAGAGAGTCCCTGATTTCTTCTGGTAATATGACTGTTTCTTTAGCTCAGCTAAATAGAAATCCTTCATTTACTGAATGATCTAATGAGCCTTTTTCCATCTCTAGCTTTTTATGAACTGGCAGGGCACTGAATTGGGGAAGGGTGGAGACTCAGGTGCTCTATCCCACTTCTGGCTTCTCTGTGCAGTCTGAAATATGAATTGATATACACTAATCCATACTCTTTTAATGACGTGTGTCTGCATCTGTTGGCACAGGTGTGTACACAAAAATGTCATTACTGGACTTCATCCAGAAGTTATGAATCAAAGCTCTCAAGTGATGTTAAACTGATGGCCTTCAAAAAATACAGCTTCATAATTTACTGGTTGAGAATACAATATTATATTACTGTAACAGTGTCAGATGAAATAATGTATGTTTTCCTTTCTAGAAATTCCAATGTGAATACAAAAAATAACCCCAAACCTTAACCCTTTAATTTTATTTGGTGTGATTGGATGGAAGGAAATAGGGTTTAAAATACTCTGGGTACTAAAAGCATAGTTTAAGAAAAAGGATTAGAGCTGAGAGAAAAAATAATTCAACAAAATATATCTATTCAGCTCCTTTACAGAGGGTGCTTGTTTTTCAGAAATCAGTCCTGGTGTTTGAGCTAAAAGAGTGGATGAAATTGTAAATTCAAGATAGATTAACTGAACTGGCACATGTTCTAAATGTTTGCTACAGGATAAGGGGGTCACTGTAGACTATATATGTGCAATGCAGCAGCACAGAATTGGGTTTCTTATTTTATTTAGTTTTAAGATAAACCCTCATGACCACAAGACAAGTGAGTGATCCGGTAAAATAAAATAAAGGAGGTGATGATATATTTGTTATCATAAAATGTAAAAACAATACAATAATAGAGTAAATTCAGCACTATTATACCCCCAATGATATCAGTGGAGTATAATATTATACTCCACTGTATTAGTATTTGTAGTAGTAATAGTAGTAGTAATAGTATTTGCTCTGTTTTTTATTTTATACAAACATCTTGGACGGAGGCAAGAACAGTGGGAGTCTATTGAGGTTCATATTTTTGTGGGTTTTTTTTTTTCAAAAAATTCCTGTGGGCTTGATCTTGCTAAGCAGTCTGGCCATGATCCAACAAAGAACTTAAGCATGTCATCAGCTTTATGCTTATGAGTAATTCCGTTGCTTGCATGTACAGCATCTTGAAGTTTCAAGTCCTAAATATGTCCTGGGAAAATTTCTCAGCAAGTATAAATCAGCATAATGTCTTTGACTTCAGGGGAGCTAAATGGTTTATACCAGCTGAAGATCTGTCCCAGCAGATATTTAGGAGACATTCCCCCAAACCTTCACAACAGCCAAGTGATAGTTATTCAAAATATTAATGAATAGCTGCAAGAAAATGCATTGTATTACTAAACACCATTAAAGAAAGCCCTTGAATTGAGACTGGTTTAAGAAAATATAAAAAATTAAATCAGTGGAATGAATCACAACTAAGTTCGAAATTCTCAAGAACTGTTTGTGGACTACTAGGTTCTAGTCAATACTTCACAACATATAAATTACAAGGCCAATTAGCAATAGACTAGAATTTAAAATCACATTTATACTGAACCCAATGAGCATGTCATCTTGTTATCCGTGTATTGATACCTACCCATATAATAGTACCACACTGAACACACACTCTCTCTCATATGCCCTACAAAAATCATGCTTTTCTACTGATCTATCACATTACAACAAGCAATTTTTTCTATGCATCTACGTGTAAGTGTCTGTTAAAATACAAATAATTATTTTTAAATATAACTACATGAAATTTTAATAAAGAAATATGGATCCTTAGGTAGGCGTGAATGGGGACTTACTGGCATTTCACTACTGTCATACACAAGATTTATAAGGTTGTATACACATATACGCTTATATAAAGAGCCATTTGAAGTATTAACATGCCAAATAATGTGTTTGACCAGAGCTTTTACTCAGTGACTTCAAAACTGAAATGCCTCTTTCAGATGACAAGAACTTCACTGAAGCAAGGTCACAGGCCAGAGCATTTTTCTGTTTGTAAATGCCTGAAATATAGGGGGTTCTATGCTAAGCCTTGTGAGACCCAGAGCCACAAAAAGAGTCAGAGCATTTCCAGTTCCTTGTAATTGTTCATCTACAGAGTGAACTTCGTTCCAAGGTTCAGATCACATGAATGGATTTAAACCATGTGCATATAAAAAACTGGAAATAAAACAAAAACTCTGTTATATAAGAAAAAATGATGAGGTAATATATTTTATTGGACCAACTTCTGTTGGTGAGAGAGACATGGTTTCAAGGTCTTTTTCTCTATTAAAGTGAGAGTGTGTGTGTTAGTTTATTATCAGTTTACTGGCTATTAAAAACATTAAGAAGCACAAAGTAAAATATGCTTAATTTCTTTTTATTTTAAGTAAACAGATTTACTAGATTGTTACTTTAAGAACAGTGCTGAAAAAGCTGCACTAACCCAGGAATACAACTCTTGGGAGCATTGTGCCTCAGACATCCATCTGAGTTACAGTTCTTCCTCTTGTTGCTCATGGGAGTTAGTAATTTACTGCTAGCTTATTCTAACAGCAGATCACTGCCCCATCCATGCTGCCTTGGATGTTGTAGCCAGAAAGTAAAGGTGCAGCTAAGTCTCCATCCATTCCAACACCTCCCACTTCTTGCCTTCATGCTCTAGAGAAGGAGCACACAGGCAAGCATCCCAACTTCCTCTTATATTGCCTAAATTGAGGTCCAGTTCATATGGATAGGGGCATAAAGATGGGTTGTTAGTTCCTGGCATGAGCATCTGTTCCAAGTCACAATCTAGTTTTTATTAGTCTGAAATAGTAATAGCATATCATCCGGGCTCCTCTTACACTCTGTCCATGAGAGGTATCAACTTGTGAGTGGTATGGGTGAAAGAGTCCGCTCTGAACAGATCTATGATATCAGGACCATGAACACAACTATAATGATCACTGAAGTGCTTCAGAATGATTTAAAATGCACTCATCCCCAGCAGCTTCCATTCCATTAATTACCATATCTCCAATATTGCTCTAATCTTCAAAAAACAATTGTTACTGACTTTAAGAAGCTAGTTCATATGATGAATAGAATTCCTGAGTACTTTATTTTTGTTTTCTCCTCTTCAGCTGGTCCTTCTCTTAGTACTCTACTTGCTTCAGCTGCCTGAGTGGGACTAGTCCATTCAGAAGGAGAGGAGGAAAAACAAATACATAAAACCTAAAACTAGTATATTTTGGGCCATATTCATCCCTGTGGCAAAGGAGTGCAGAGGGATATTATATAAGAACCTAGACATATAGATCAGTTTACACAGATGCGAAACTGAGCCAAGAGGTTCAAGTAATTCACCCCAAATCACAGACTACAAGTGGCAGAGCTGGGAATGTAATTCAGGTCTCTGGACTCTGTCTCAGTCACTTGATCATGATGCAGCATGTCTTTTTCCTTCTGAAAGCCTTATGTAGGACAGACCCAAAGCTTCCCATCTAGCATAACACTGGCTCAAAGGACTATTCACTTCAGGCCTGATCCAAAACTCATTCAAGTCAATGGGAGTCTTCCATTGACTTCAATGGATTTTGATTCAGGCCATTTCTCATTACGCATACAGTGTGCCTTTCCTTTATTTCCAAGTTATTCAATGTAATCATAGATATGTTGCTGCTGTCACAATGTTTTAAATGAAGATGATTACTTTAAAGTATAGGATTAACTCCTTTGGTAGATATGTGGGTAGTAATCCTGCCACCTACAATTTTTTTTTTAAGATTGAGGCATTTAAGTTCAGCAATTTCATGTGAACACTAGCATGATACTTTTTGCATAATTATCATTACTGGCTCTGTATTCCTAATGTAGCCGGTTGTTCTCTTGAATCTATTGGACTTTCAAAACTAGAAGTGATTAGAGTGCTGAAGTCTGACTTCACTGATCACAGCTGGTATTAATCTTGCAAAAATAAGCACAATCTCAAAAGGCTTTATTTGAATTATGTATAAAGATCTAATTCACGTTTCTTGGCAAACCATGAACAATATTTAATCCTATGTACTTAAGTACATTCAAAAGCAGCAAAGGCCAAACATCACCTTTTTGTCGTGATCAGACTTCTGAGTGCCAAGGGAAATTACTCCAATAGCCCATGTAGAGCAGCACCAAAAGCTTTTCAGTGTACCCGAGACACAGAACAACTTCAAGGGTAAGTAGTATTGGCATCTGTTTCATTCAATGTAACCTGTGAACTGGGAGTTTAAAGATTTAGGGCATGAATTCAACAAAAATCTAAGTCTCTGATAAGCACAAAAATGTCAAGAAAGGGAAAGGTTTTGTTTTGTAACCTTGGGACCAGCACAGTTCTGATTCCGCCATATTATTACACAATCTGTTCCTCATGTGGGGAAAATATTTACTCTGGCTAGGTCCTCTCACAAGGGCTTATTGCAAAGGAAACAGTGCTTGGCAGGAAAGTATTTCTTACTGCTTTGCTCCATTAAAAGAGTTCTCATTTTTTGGCGTCTCTTTTTAGCACACAGTGCAGTCAATTAGTGTGTCAGTTAATTGCTTAAACGTACTACAATAAAATTTTACTATGATTGATTCATAAAAATGATACAATCCCCTGTTTATATTAGTATTTTCAGGAAGTAATAAATTAAATCGCATAGATCAAATCGAAGAATGCTAACATTTTCACATTTAGAATGATCACATAGGGGTGATAAATGTCTTTGTTTTATTTTAGCCAATAATACATCAGTAGTAGTCTTTATTTGAAGATTTTTTATTTTTATGTATGTAAGCAGTTTCTTTGGGATTTTATTCCCTATGTGGAAAGAATTCTATTAACTTTTATTCCATGAAAAAGAACACCTATATGATTACAGCTGACAGTGTGAAAGTCCGTTCTAGTTCACTGCAGGGCATTGAGCCTATATATGATACTACTGACTGAGTTATAAAGGAAATTTGGCTAGTAAGTGACAAGCAACAGGTTCCTGGGAAGCAGAAACTTCTGTGCACATTAATGTAAAAAGCAGCTGTAGGCAGCTTGGCACTCTAATGGCAAATGGAACATGCAAGAAACATCATCTATGAATGTACCTGTTGCTATACAAGTCTCCTTTTCACCAGAGAGATGGATGAAAATATGGTAAGAAAGATATTTTTTAGCATTAACAAACAGTACAATAGATAAAGTAGCAATGAAACTTGCATATTAAGTTACTAAGCATTTTTTCATCTTGTTATATCATAAGTTCCTGGAGGATAGGACTACCAATGGCTATTAGCCATGATAGTCAGGGATGCAACCCTGTCTTCTGGGTGTCCCTAGCCTCTGGCTGTCAGAAGCTAGAGGTAGATGACAGGGAATAAATTACTTGATAACTGCCCTGTTCTGCTTATTCCCTCTAAAGCACTTGGCACTGTTGGAAGACTGAATACTGAGCTAGATGGATCATGGTCTGACCCCGTATGACTGTTCTTATATTATTTTCAGTATATGTGCTTTTCCACAATTTTACTGTATATTCTGTAGGATGACAGAACATTATGGCTCTGATCCAAACCCCATTCAAGTCAATGATGGTTTTGATGGTCTTTGGTTTCAGTAAATTGTTTTGGCTAAAAAAAAAAAAAATTATAATTAGGGCTCTAGCTGCCTTAATTGACAAAACAGATCAAATATCCAAACATCTAGGGGGAAATACAGGCAAATAGTAGAGCTGGTCAGAAATTCCTGGCAAAAAATGCTCATTTCAGAAAAAAACAACATTCTCTGCAGGAAGGGATTGCTAATTTCTAGCTTGTTCTAGAAAAATAGTCATGGGGATATCACAGGTATTGATATCCATGAGAAGCAACATTAAGGGAGCACTGTCACAGCTACCAACTTTCATTGGGACTTTTGTTTGAGTAAAAAATGCATAATTAATTAATACTATTCTGTACTGCACTACGGAGTATTAATAAATTACTATGGCAAGCTGTGAGATGATAGAAAATGAGTGGAGTATGTTTCTTCCTTCATTTGAAGAAATAGGTATATTGAATACCTTTTATTCTTTAGAACTAACTGAAACCCTAATGACAAAGTTAAGTGTGACTTTGAAGACCTATCAGCTTTGAATTCTCATGCTGCTGCTCCAATTAAAGATGGTAATTTACTAAATAAGCCTTACTCTCCAATTACAAAATCACAAGTTTTTGACCTACAACTTTTTCCTCTTCATTTGCATATGCGCACATTTTAAAATGGAGATCTCAATCAATTCATTGAGAGCATCAGAGAGTGTTACACCTCTTCACAAAAAGGGAGAAAAACCAATAAAACTAGAAAAGTAAATTTATAATCCTGTTAACTATACTATTATTAATTCAGGTGGCAGTTTAGTGGTTTTGAAAAGTTAATGTTACAATCCATGCATGTAAAACATTGGAAAACATTTAAGAGAACACATTTCACCATTGTTGCTTATAAGCACAAATTTAACTTTTTTTCATCTGGAATTATTTTTATAGGTTTCCCCATAACAGAAAAAATATTTTTTTTCTTTTGTTCAAAATCTTGGTGCTCATGTATCACCGGGGTTGTGAAGTTGAAATGCAACTTTCTGTGTATAGATAAATACAAATAGAAAGAGTGTTTACATCATGGCGTCAAACTCAGCTTGAACTATTATCAAAGGATATCTGTATGCTTAATTTTGACCAAACCTAAATTAGAATTACTGAGCTATCTATTTGCCAAAATAGAGTCCTTAATTATGATTAAATGAAATGGGCAGATTTTGTTTTTAGTAAAATCTTTAGTGGTGTACATATAGAATCATTAGAAAGTTTGAGGTTTCTAAACTAGGGATATTTTTCTTGTACTTTTGCAAAGAGTATCATCTGTTTTTTTCATACTTCATTACTTCAGAAATGTATTATGATACTGATTCAGTAAGATGCTTATGCCTAACATTATTGCTTTTATCGAAACCAACTCACTATCTCTAAAACATATTGAGTACAGTGGAGTGAAAATCAGATTTGTGTCCCATTGGAAATTCCAACATTTCAAAATTTGTTTTTCCTTGAGTCAAGACAAAAACCTCAAAGTATCTACATTTTCCACAGGTCAAAAAGTTCTAAAAAATTTGATTTGGCAATGTGGGAACATTTTATTTCCATGTTTTTAAAGTAAAACAAAATATTCGAACATTCATGATTTTGATTTAGTTAGTTGAATAGAATCAAAATATTTAATTTTGAGTCAGTTTGATGTTAAATTACATCTGCCTAAGGATGCCATGATACCCCATGGGTGTTGTAGTTCTGGTGCCTCATGTCACTATTCTTCCCTATGGGCCAGACCATATCTCCCACAATGAACTCAGTGTCTAGAGACATGATACACTACATCTCTATTTTCTGGCTGGGAAATGGAAAAATATTGGCAAAAGAAAAATTTTCATGTAGAAAATTTTGATTTTTCACAAACTGTGTTTTTTGTCAAAAATTATTTTGATAGAAAATTCCAAACCTGTTCTAATGCTGATATACAAACAACGGCCAGTACCAGTGATACCAACAGGGTAGAAACAAGTAACAAGTATTTTTGTCGCATTCCTTGGTGCAAGTTTTTGATGCTAGCCTGACCTGCTTTAGCAAATCACTACACTCACCATCCTCAGGTCACTGGCAAAATTAGGAGCAGAATAAAAACACCTGGATTAACACTAGAGGCTGGGAACAAAAGTAGGGGAAAAACAAGCAAAGAGGGAAGGGAAAGCTGAAGAAAGGGATAAAGAAGGGAGAGATATGGTGAAGAAAGGCAGAGGAAGGGAATACTGGGAGTGGGGAAGACCACTTTTCATAGTGTCAAGGTTCATTTCTCTAACTACTAACCAGACATTGGCTACATTCTTAGACTACTCTCTCCCTCAGCTGGTCCCTCACACATTCCATTCTCTCTCAACAGAACGCATTTTACATTTTCTCTCAAAACAATGTGTTATAGGTCTGACTCAAAGCCCAAGTGAAATAAATGGGGTCTTTCCATTGACTTCAATAAATGTTGGATCTGGGTTTTTTGGGGGGAAGGAGGGGAGGAAAGACAAAGAAGAAATTGATAGTTTAGAAATTAAAAATGAAGCAAACATTAAAAGGTAGAGTAGATTAATTAAAATATGTATTTTTTGGAGAGTAAGTAGGTCATGGTTATGTGAGTGAGTGCATAGGGAGTGCTCTGCTAAGGCTCTGTTTCAAAAACAAGAGAGAGTGTGCCAGTTTTTTTTTTTCTGTGAACACTGCAGGAAGAATGATCCAAGACTGCCTGAAAGTGGCTACAGGGGATTGTTTTGTGTATTTGGAAATTGCTTGGGAAATGTTTGGAAAATCTTACTGTTTTCACAGTAACACCGACTTTTCAGCTTGTCACTTGGAAAGGTTTTTCCTTCTGCCTCTTCCTGGATTATATATTAACAAATAGTACTCAAGAAATGTTGCTAGGTGAGGGACTTGTTATTTTCCTATTAGGATGGAAGAGAAAAGGGATCAAAGCCAAGTCATAGGGGCTCCTCTGTCTTTATACACTCCCAAAGCACTGTACAAAGTTAGGAGTCTAGAGGATCCATTTGGACTCAATCCTCAGTCCCATTCACAGCTCTGGAAAGTATAAAAATAGTGTTGTGCCAACAACTGAAAGGTATGAAAATTAGAGTGGCTGCCATGAAGCAGTAGGCAATATACAATGTAGATCCTACACTATCAGCTTTAACTAACAGTGATAGGGAGGGGAGTGTTGATCAAAGAGAGCAATGTTTTAGCTTGATGGGGTTTTCAAAGAACACAGCCTGACAGTGACAGAGTGGTTACCTACATAGTGGTGATTCCCTACTCAGGTGAAAGAAAGCGATAAAAAGAAGGAGGAAAAGATACAATACGGGAATGAATCAGAGCTTTTGTGTGGAATGTTGGGAACTCATTGTGCTTCATTGTTCAAAATGGAAATGGTGTTTTGTTTATCACCTTGGCCCCAGGCTCCCTTTTGCACACAGACTGCTGTCAGCTGAAAAGCAGAGTGAACTCCAGCAAATTCATAATGGATCTGTTCCAAAGCCCATTAAAGACAATGACCTCACCATTGGGGGGGGGATTGTCTGGCTTGCTGGAAAAAGTGTGTGCGAGAACCAGGGAATGGCTTTCTGCTGCAGCTGAAGACCAGGTGAGCATGGGGACTCTGACCGATCCTTCCCCCAGGTAACTAGAAGATGGGCAGGAGGGTGTGGGGAGGACTACATAGATCCATGCTGGTGCAGGAAAAGCCTTCTTTTACCTGGATCAGACAGAGCATCACCCACCCTCCCAACCATGGAAGTGGTGAAATACAGGAACTGCTGTGGGCAGTGTGCTAGTCATTCCTTTCATGGGGGACTGGGAAGGCATTGTCCGTGCCTGCCAGACTGGCCAAGGCAAAGTGGTTTTTGTTTGTTTTTTTACTTCCCCACAGTGGATCCATGGGGACTTAACTGAGGAGAACTTGAAATGGGAGTTAGGGTAGGATGTAGCAACTCATTATGTAAATGTAGGGTGGATGTCCAGTGTAGATACTCCCTAGGGAGGGGATACAATGATCAGATAAAATGGATTGGTAAAAGATTTAAAGGAGGTATTCTTTAAAGGAATGGAAATAGGGGGTTTGGGGCTCTTATAACTGGTATGACAGTGAGCCAACCCCCCTTATTTACACACACCCCTTCACCCTCATTTGAGGTGAGAGTGAGGTCTCAACAATGGGTTGGCTAGGGACCAGGATTGGTAAGGTGGAGGGCTGATATAAGCCCCCAGGTAGATATGAAAATGATTTTGAAATTACCTGCACTGTACACTTTTATCTGCCAAATACTCCCAGACATTTAAGAATAAAGTTGTGACCAAATGAAACCACATCCAGTTTCTCCTGGCCTTCCAGTGTAGCAGACAATGACAGTTCTTCCACGGATGTCATTAGGTTTCAGATCAGACCCAATGTTCACCCAGAAATAGCAAACTGTAAAGATTCAGACTGCAATTCTTTATCTCTTAAAACAAACAAAAAAACCAACAACATATAATAGCCCACAACAAATGTGCAGTATGTCATAGGACTTTATAAATGCTTAATAATCACAAACAGTGACCCAATTTTTTAACTGTTAGTACTTTGTGACCCATTCTCCATCCATGCATCATGTCTAACTAAAGCTTACTAACAGATCAGACCCAACCCATAATCAAGGGGAAACTTTGGCTGATTATTTCCTTTCTTCTGTACTGTACGATTGTGAAAGCAACTTGAAAGCGATAGAACCAAAAAATAAAATGTTTTTTCCAGACATGGCATCGGCAACTCAGCCAAGACGCTGTGGATTTAACACCCTTACACTGGAATTTATTAGAATCAAAACAGATGTGGCATTGTTATACCTCGCTAAACTCTGCATAATTTACTAGAATTGCAAAATGGTTTTTTTATGAGTATGACAATGCCAAATGCTTTGCAGATGCTCAGATAGCTGCACTGGAGAAACAGAAAACAATATTTATTTGGAGAATTTGATGGAAATATGGAGAATAATCTTTTATCTGTTTCTTTCTTACAGTCAAGAAGAGTGTAAGAGAGGATTTTATATATGTATATGCAGAGAGAGAGAGTTCAAACTGACTTAAGAAAAGACAAGGTGAGTATGACAAAAGAAAAAGATAAAGACTTTGAAAAGTAATTTCTATAAATGCAGCTCCAGCAGTCAGATTAATATATTTTTCCCTTTTCCTGCCCCCCATTTTTTCCGGGTGTTCCTCCACATCCCCTTCAGGGCTCTGAAGGTTCTTTTTCTCTCCCCCTCTTCCCCCTCCACCCTTATTTAGACCACACTTCATCCCATATTCAGTGGCCCACATCAGAGCCATCACCTTTCTGGCTGAGAAGGTACAGACCCCTTTTGAAGTCTCTCAACTTCATTTCTCAGGGTACGTCTACACTACGGGATTATTCCGATTTTACATAAACCGGTTTAGTAAAACAGATTGTATAAAATCGAGTGCACGTGGCCACACTAAGCACATTAAATCGGTGGTGTGCGTCCACAGTCCGAGGCTAGCATCGATTTCTGGAGCGTTGCACTGTGGGTAGCTATTCCATAGCTATCCCATAGTTCCCGCAGTCTCCCCCGCCCCTTGGAATTCTGGGTTGAGATCCCAGTGCCTGATGGGGCAAAAATCACTGTCGCAGGTGGTTCTGGGTAACTGTCGTCAGTCATTTCTTCCTCCAGGGAAGCAACGGCAGACAATCATTTTGCGCCCTTTTTCCCTGGATTGCCCTGGCAGACGCCATAGCGTGGCAACCATGGAGCCTGTTTTGCCTCTTGTCACTGTCATCGTATGTGTACTAGATGCCGCTGACAGAGGCGATTCAGCAGCACTACACAGCAGCATTCATTTGCTTTTGCATAATAGCAGAGATGGTTATCAGCCATTCTGTACCATCTACCATGCCATTGTAAATTGGCAATGAGATGACGGTTACCAGTCCTTTTGTGCTGCACCATCTGCTGCTATCATAGGTGCCCCTGGCTGAGATTGGCCGGGGGTGCAAAAGACAAAAATGGGAATGACTCCCTGAGTCAATCCCTCCTTTATGGTATCTAAAAATAGAATCAGTCCTGCCTAGAATATGGGGCAAGTGTACTAGAGAACCAGAGAGCACAGCCCCTCCGTGTCAGATCCCGCAGAAATGATGAGCTGTATGCCATTCACAGGGGGTGCCCCTGCAACAACCCCACCTGTTGATTCCCTCCTCCCCCAGCCTTCCTGGGCTACCCCATTTGTGTGATGAAGTAATAAAGAATGCAGGAATAAGAAACAGTGACTTGTTAGTGAGATATGAGGGGAAGGCAGCCTCCAGCTGCTATGATAGTCCAGACAGGACATTAAGCAGTGTGGGGGAGAGGAGCCCAGCATCCCGCTGCTATGATAGTCCAGGCAGAACAGAATCTTTTCTTTACACATGAAAGGCGGGGGCTGATGAAGCTCAGCCCCCTGTTGCTATGATGAAGATGGTTACCAGCCGTACTGTACCATCTACTGGGAATGATCAGGAGTTTTTTACCCAGGCGCCCCCAGCCGACCTCACCGGAGGCCAGCCAGGAGCACTCACAGGCTGATGATGAGGATGGATACCAGTCCTTTTGTACTGCACCATCTGCCACAAGGCTGCTGATGATGATGGATATCAGCCATATTGTACCATCAGCCACCCATGAGGGGGGGCGAGGATGCTGCTGTTGACTGCTGCAGCATTGCGTCTATCAGCAGCATTCAGTAAACATAGGGTGACAGTTAAAAGAGTCAAGAGAGGATTTTTTTTCCCTTTTACTTCTGAGGGTGGGTGAGGGGGGTAAATTGACGAGCTATGCCCTGAACCACCGTGGACAATGTGTTTGACACTACAGGCATTGGGAGCTCAGCCAAGAATGCAAATGCTTTTCGGAGACTGCAGGAACTGTGGGATAGCTTGAGTCCTCAGTCCCCCCTCCCTCCCTCCATGAGCGTCCATTTGATTCTTTGGCTTTCCGTTATGTTTGTCACGCAGCAGTGTGCTGAGTCCCTGCTGTGGCCTCTGTCTGTAGATTTTTTTAAAAATGCTTTGGAATTTCATCTTCTGTAACGGAGCTCTGATAGAACAGATTTGCCTGCCCATACAGCGATCACATCCGTACAGTCCATGCTGGAGCTCTTTTTGAATTTGGATTTCGGACTGCATCACCACCCGTGCTGATCGGAGCTCCACGCTGGGCAAACAGAAAATGATATTCAAAAGTTCGCGGGGCTTTTCCTGTCTACCTGGCCACTGCATCCGAGTTCTGATTGCTGTCCAGAGCGGTCAGTGGTGCACTGTGGGATACCGCCCGGAGGCCAATACCGTCGATTTGCGGCCACACTAACCCTAATCCGATATGTTAATACCGATATTAGCGCTACTCCTCTCGTTGGGGAGGAGTACAGAAACCGGTTTAAAGAGCCCTTTCTATCGATATAAAGGGCCTCTTAGTGTGGATGGGTGTGGCGTTAAATTGGTTTAACGCTCCTAAAACCGGTTTAAACGCGTAGTGTAGACCAGCCTTTTGTCCGTTGTAAGTATTGTTACTAAGCTGTTCCTTCACCACAGTGGGTGAATGTCCTACTATAGCACTTACAAGTACAGCTGGGTGAAATGTTTCTGCTGAAACTTTTCTCTAACAAAAAATGCAGATTCTGTGACCATAAATTTCTTTTTTGTGAGATTGCTTCAGTCAAAAATAAACACACACAAAATATCCCCAAACCAGAACAACCCCCCACAAAACAACTCCCCACAAATCTGAACACTTTGATTTTTTTAAATGAAATGTTTCAATATTTCCATTCAAAATGATTTTTCTTTCCAAAATTTCCTTTAACTTTATTGAAACCCCCCTACCAAAACAGTTTAAAATGGTCAAAAGTAAAATGTTGCATTTAGAAAATATTGAAACAGAATGTTTTATTTGACTCAAAAATGATTTCTCCCTGATTTTTCCGAATTGCCAGCAAACTGAAAAACCTGTTACTCACACAGCTCTACTAATAAGCCATTAACATCCTATGGAATGAGCTGTTTAAGTTACTATTATTCTATTTTAGACAGAAAGCAGGGTGCTAGGGATGAGAAATGCGAAACTTTGGAAAGAGGAATGAGAGGGTCTATAGGGGAAAAAATATATAACTGGAGGAGGAGTAAGATGTTTTGTTGTGATGATAGTGGTGGATTCTGTTTTCATTTTGCAAATTCAGTTGGTTTACAATCATGAACAGCAGGAACAAATAAACACTTTCAAAGGCTCATTGGGAGCATGATCCTTTATGTCATGCAAGTCGCAGAAACAGATACTGTAATTTTACCAGTAAGTTTCATTCTGAATAAAGGAGGAGTATCAACCTAATATAAAACTCTTCTTTAAACGCTGTTCTTCTTGGAAGTATTTTGGAGACTCCCACTAAAGACTGTTACACATATTGCTGATTTTAAAAAATGGACCCAATTCTTTGCACTGATTGAGCTCTATTTAAAGCCACCTTTGCACTCCCCTCAGTCCTGGGATCAGCTGGAGACTGATTCAGCTCCCCAGTGTAAGTTAGTACAACCACCGGGCTGCTTTAACATACTCCAATTGCAGTTGCCCCATAGAAGCCATTCTTCCAATGCAGGATCACTAGAATGCAAGGGATTCCACTGATGTCACCTTTCAAAGCTGACATTCCCAACCCACTGACATGCATACTGCTGGAGGCTAGGGGAGGATTCTCTTAAGCAAGGAGAATCCTCAGCTGCCCTGTTAGGCAGCTCCCATGATGCCAAGGACTTTGATCAGGGACTGAGGATCTGGCCCAATACATTGAAATTTTCTCTCTCCTGCAAATTATCAAACATTTACAGAACATTCATTCAAACAGTTTTTTCTGAGGTTTATTTCTTCTCCAGTTGACCCTTTAAGAACTAAATGTAGGTTTTTGTTACTTTCTAAATTCTTCTCTTCATACAGACAATCTCATTCTACAAGAAAAGGAAATAAAAAAACACTAAACCCTAAGGTTCTCTCTAATTGTATTTTGTATTTAAAGTAGTTTGATCTTGTGCCTTGACACTGTGTGTATCAAGCAGCTGATAAATATTCTTGCCCATTTCAATCTGTCTTCCTGGAAGAGTAATCTAAAATAGGGGGAGGCTTTGGGGGAGAAGGCCTGAATTTGATTGAAGGATCATAGCAGCTGACATTAAATTCAAAATCATCTCTCTTCCAAAGGGAATTAGAAAAGTCATGGTGTAACTATTTGTTCCCAAAACTCAGTGTATCTGTATGTATGTACTAACCAGGATCAAACCCACTGAATTCTACAGACTCACATGAGTGTTAAATTAGTATGCGATCAGACTTGGGGTCCCATTCTTATATTGACACAAGTCTCATTTATGCAAACATGTTGGAGGGAGGAAATAGTCTAACCCCGTTTTCAGTGGTTTAAATTAGGAGTAACTCCAATGAACTTAGAAATGTAAGAGAGAACAGGACGCTTGAGTTTGGAATAAAACATGTTATAAAATATAGTTGGTGTCTGGTTCTTGGCTATGTAACACAAAGATTGACCAGACACCACAGCCAGATCCTCAGCTAGTGTAAATTGTCACAGCTCCATTGAAATCAATAGAGTTCATGGAAAATTTACACTGGCTGAGGATCTGGTCCCAGATATTTCTTCTTTGGGGAAAAAAATAAAAGGAGTTTTAACTTTTGTTTTGACTGAGAAACAGTTTATTCATTATAGCACTCCAAAGACAATGATAATGGCTAGCTTCAAGGCTTGGGGAGAGGATACTGATAGCAACAGGAAAACAAAGCCAGATGTTCAACCTTACACTCCCTTTCAGTTTTGGATAAAAATTAAAAAGGGAGTGAACAGAGAAGAACTTTTGATTTCACTGGTAGGAGAAAGATTCATCTTATTTGATGTCACAGGGCAAGTGCGCCCCGTCCCATCTTGGGGTGGGGTTAATTACTTTCCCATCATCGCATCTTTACAACCATCCCTTGTCTTGGGGTAATGTGGACTACCAGTAAAAGTCAATATGGCTGCGCTCTCTCTCTCTCTCTCTCTCGCTCTCTCTCAAGGTTGTGTGGCCCAATGACCAGAGTCAGGGTGATGGCCCCTTCTCACAGGGCTGTGGGACCCAATGACCCGAGTCAATATGGCTTCCCGGTTCGGCCGGGTGTATTCCCTAGTGGTCAGACTCAGTGTGGCCACTTGGCTCAGCAAGGTGATATGGCCTAGCGCAAGAGTCAGTAGGGCCTCCATCTCTCAAGGCTTCTCTCAGAGCTGCATGGCCTACTGGCCAGAGTCAGTAAGGTCTCCCTCTCCCAGGGCTGCATGGCCTAGTGGCTAGAGTCAGTATAACTGCCCCTTCCATGGGGCTGTGTGGCCTAAGGGCCTGTCAGGGGAGTGGGTGGTGGCTGGGTAGGGGAAATCAACAACGAAAGGAAAATATTGTTGGCTGCATTATGTGGCGAGAATAACAACTGTGAAAATAATACACTTTTAGATTTAAAAAAATCTGCTGTGTGCCCTATATGTTGGGGTGGGGGGGAAGATAAAATGGTTTCATAGAAAAAATAGCAAGGTAGGAAATAAAAGTTGAAGTGAAACATGTAGATATATTTTGTAAAGAAAAATAGAACAAAGTACTATTCTGTAATAAGGACAAAAATCTAGGAGAAATGCCTTCCCTTTTCCCCATCCCACTCTAAACTTCTCCAAAAATAATCCCTTTTATTTAATGTTTTGTCAGTAATACATAATCAATGTTCAGGAATCTTGCTTGAAAACTAAGAGATCCCATATTGAGATACAGAACGATATGATATGGATCATCTCATATCTTGGAAGATCAGTTGCTGAGCAGGACACATAGCATTTACTTAGAAAATATTGACTAAAATTTACATTTTATTTCCCACTTTTTTTTTTATCTTATTCCCTTTCATTCCTTATGGATGTATTTGGCCAGGTTAAAGCTAGCCCTAACTGCTTGTATTTTGCAAGGCCATCGTCATTTTCATGTGATTTCTCTTTCTGATTGAATGAATGCACTAGCTCCATGCTATTCACCAAAAGGAAACCTGAAACACATCTGTATACAGTGTGAGAGTGTGGACAGGAATGATTGGCTCTGTCATCAAATGAAAAGAATTCAAGTAAGGGCAGAAGGAAATCCCTTCCTTTTCACTGAAAATTGATTGTTCACTAGAAATTGTCCCAGAGATGGTCCAAACCCAACACTTCAAATCTCCACAAAATTTGGAGGTAAAGAGGAGTTTGGAATTCAGCCCATGGATTTTCATTCCACACTGTATTCAAAAGTAGAAGGGCCTATTTTCTTGTTTGGATGCAGCTGAAACCTTGCAATAAGTCTAAAATGGCAGATATATCACAAAAGCAGTTATTCTCACAAGATTCCTAACAGGGGCCCAAAATCCCACAAAAACTTCTCAGGAGGTTTCAGCACTTGTGAATCCCAAACCATAACCCTAACTGTGGTTCAGTCTTGCACCTGAACCATAATCTAGCTCTAGTCCTGATAAGGATCCAGTCACTATCTTCTTACACAATCTCTGCTGTACACTTTACACTTGACTTGAGTTAGCTTCCTGTTCCTGCATACTGTAGTGAACAGAAAGATTGAATAGCAAAGAGTAGAACAAAAATAACTCTTCACTTATTGAAGTGAAGAAAGTTTTTACTTAATACAGTGCTGAAGAATAAATTTACGACATTGGTTTATATTTAAAAGGACATACTTATTTTAATGTAATATTTTAATTTGTGTTATCTTCCTGTTCCTATAATGTTATCATGAGCTGATAGCCATGTGACAAAATATTTTAAACATAAACCACTGCATAGTATGTAAAGATTAGTCTTGTAATGTTGTACAGTTCAGTGTTTGCAGCAGTAAGAATTATCTATCTCCTAAGAGCTAGTTGTATGAGTTAGAACTTCAATTTTTCTATGCCTTTTGTTTGGTTGGTTTGTTTTGTTTGTTTTGGCCTTGCACCTACTCAAGGCTACACACAAGTCTAGTGCCCATCAGCCTTTATTGATAAGTACCTATTTTTGGTTCAGATCAGTGAATTGTCTTGGAAAACATGAAAACTAATCAAATTTCAGTATTTTATTCCATATTAAGATGAGTTTATTTAAGATTTAAATTAATTGGAACAAACACTTGACTTACTCCACTAACCTCAAATTCCATCCTCCTCAAAAGCCTCCAGACCTAATTGTCCCTCCTATCCATTCATCCGTTACTGCTATTCCTCTGCAACATCCTAATACACTCAAATGAAAGATAAAGGGTTTAATCAGGACCAGAGTCCCTAGCCAGCTGTTACTAAAATATCATGTACTCTGCAGTTTCAATGCGTTGAAGAGGGGGTGTTTCTTACCAGGGTATCCCAGTTTGAAGAGAACAGGTGCCTAGACCAAGAAGAGAGAGACTGCAGATCTGAGCCCCCCCCCCACTATTAGAATTACCAGGAAAGATAGGGGGCCTGTGGAGCTTCAGAAAGAATGAAAGAACCCAGAGAATCACTGAAACTTGTGAAAATAGTTGGGGTTGATAATGGAAGAATGAGGACAGGAGAGAGAAAAAGATCGTTATTCTGGATGCAGTGCAATTGTAGCTGCGTCAGTCCCAGGATATTAGAGAGACAAGGTGGATGAGGTAATACCTTTTATTAGATCAACTTCTGTTGGTGAGACGGACAAGCTTTCCAGCCACACAGAGCTCTTCTTCAGATCTGGGAAAGGAACTCCCAGCATCACAGCTAAATGCAAGGTAGAACAGATTGTTTAGCATAAGTAGTTAGCACATATTGTAAGGGACCATTCAAGATAGTGTGGCCTGTTAACACCTCTGTAGTCATAGGACAAAATTAGTGCTAACTACTTATGCTAAACAATCTGTTCCACCTTGCATTTAGCTGTGATGCTGGGAGTTCCTTTCCCAGATCTGAAGAAGAGCTCTGTGTGGCTGGAAAGCTTGTCCCTCTCGCCAACAGAAGTTGATCTAATAAAAGGTATTACCTCATCCACCTTGTATCTCTTATTATGCCAGGGCTTTCAAACAAAAGGATGACACACAGTGAAGGGTTAGGGGGAAGATGGAAGGAAGAAAGAGCAAAGAGCTGAGACGGCTTAGATAAGCATCTGTAGTTTTTGGCCCTTATCCAAAGAAAATGCTTTGGAGTCCTCTCATTGTTAGTTTATATGGCAGAAACAGATCATTTTATTTGCCCACATAACTTAAACAGACATGACTTTATAAGGGGTACAAACATCAGAGATTTATCTTAATCACTTTTATCATTTTAATTCATCCAGCACCCACAGAAGCAGGAGCCATCAGGAGGCAGGACTAACTAGTACAGGGCTGTTGGCTTTCCTTCCATCATTCCCTTACCAGACCTCCCAGTAGCTACCTTAAAGCGCCAAATCACAGTGGCTTCCACCTCCAATATCCAACATCCATGACCAGGCCAAGTAGGGATAGCTTCATGTCAGCCTATGAAAGGCCTTCGCCTATAGACACCCTCCACATCAATCATCAACAACGGTAGGGTGACCAGATGTCCCGATTTTATAGTGACAGTCCCAATTTTTGGGTCTTTTTCCTGTATAGAGTCCTATTACCCCCGTCCCGATTTTTCACATGTGCTGTCTGGTCACCCTAAACAGCAGCAAACCACAGGCCATGGGGTTAAGTGCAAAACCTGCTACCCCTCTGAACCCACAAACAGCTGATTGAAGAAAATAGGTCTTAGCTGCTCTAACTTTCTATTAATCCATGTGGCCAGGGCCCATGTGAGGAAGCATCCAGGGTGGCCTATGAGAGGTCTCCTGTCGACATAGCACTGTCTACCTGGAGGGTTAGGTCCGTATAGCTATGTCGTTCAGAGGTGGTGATTTTTCACATCCCTGAGAGAGGTAGTTATACCAATTACAGGTCTGTAGTGTAGATCTGGCCTTAGTAAGGCACAGAGGTGAGAGTCAGAAGGGTCTGTTTACAGCTGTGCTACAGATTTGTTGTGTAACCTTTGTGTGCTTCACATCTTCATCAGTAAAATGGGGATAATACTTCCCTAGCTTACAAGGGTGAAGAGTGTAAAAGTTAATTCCTTAATGTTTATAAAATTCTTTGAGATCTATTATATTAATTTAGATGGAATAAAAGGGCCCAGAGAGTCAAAGGTGTTAACATGACTCTGACTGTCCAATATTAAACAATTTTAAACAAGATTTGGGGTTTGGTATACAGAGTCCTCAGCCTGTTCACTGCAATGGCGCAAACACCATTAAAAATCATTTAAACTTTTTAGTAAAGATACAGAAAAGAGGAAAAACAGCTAAAGCATTTGAAATGTAAAGTATTAAATACGGTTTTCATTTTACCAACATCCCTTGTTCCCTTTAACTTTGGCTGTAGAGAGTTTTTAGAAGAGAAAAAAACAAACCTCCTTTGACCCTCTCAAAGATGGTAATAACTGTCCTTTTGGGGAAAAGAAAAAGTTAGTTGAGATGGGCTGGAGCTGTTGTAATTGTTCTTGTTGAAGACTGATCCCACTACCTAGAAGACAAAACAAAAATAAACACACAAAAGGAGAGAAAAGGACAGAAAATGCAACTTCTGTCTCAGAAGCAGCCTGAATGCAAGAAAAACATGGGCTGAGTACAGAGTCTTGTCAGCCACTCTGGGGCCCAGAAAACTTGTACCAGCATTGGGTTGTTTAGGGTATTGCATTTAGCTGCCTCTTTTCAATTAAGTGTTGTAAAATATTGGATAATTAAGCCAGACTGTTTATAGACAGAAGGAAAAAAAGTAGAGGGATAGGAAAGAGAAGACATAGATAGGAAAGGAAAAGAAAAAACACAAGGAGGACGGTGTGACAAAGTTTCCGGCTAAATGGTCTGGTCAGGTACATCTCTCAGGGTCAGGATGATGAAGGCCTGGGGCCCAGGAGATGGTAGGAGTGTCATCCATGATGGTGAAGCTTGCTCCAGTAACCAATTTTTCTCCCTAAGTTTTTTATTTTTCTTTAAGGATCCCCATAGGAGTGATGAGTGGAATAGCCTGCCCCATCATTATTTTGTCCGCCAATTAGGCCTAGTTTCTGACAGACCAGTTTTGGTTCACTGATTTCCAGTTCCACACTTCTTCTTTACCACCAGGATCTTAACATAGTCCTTAAGTTATATCAGTAGTCCTTTTTGTTTGGACTATTTCAGTCTTTCTATCTTGCTTTTGCACTTTTTACCATCAACATTTGTTGTTAGAGTTATTGTGACCTTTGATGAACATACATTCACTTTGTGACCTCAACTGTGAAATTAGGGTACATTTGCAGGTCCAGTTATCAAATCTTCAGAATGAAGATATTGTGGCAGTGGAAAGTATTTTCTGTTCTTAAATAAGATGACTTTCACTAGGTGCTTTGTTCCCTTGGGTACAGTTTATGTAGTACATACTGTCTTCTCATCCTAGGACATGTCTGCATCTACAGTACTGCAGTAGCACACCTGCACTGACTCAGATGTGCCGCTGTAGTGCTTAGTGAACACACTACCTACACTGATGGTGGAGCTTCTCCTAGTGGCATAGGTACCTCACCTCCCCAAGAGGCAGTAGCTATGTCAATAGGAGTGCTTCTCCCATTGTCCATGTGCTGTCTACACTGGGGGTTAGGTCTGTATAACTACCTCGCTTGGGGTGTGGATATTCCACACCCCGAGCGATGTAGTAATACTGACATTAAGTTTGTAGTATAGATTAAGCCTTAGTTTCACAGAATAACACACCACCACCTTGTGTGTCTTCCTCAGCACAGCTTCAGAGTGTGAAGGGCATTAGGCAATCTCTGGAATATCTCCCAGATCTCTTTCTGGGTCAATATGCTGTAGCCCTTTTGTATTTAACATGTATTATCTCTTTAGATTCTCTTCTATCAGACCCATCATTCACCACTGTCTGACATTTCCCATCCATTTCTAGGCCAGACACTCAAGAGATATCAATCCTTTTTCAACTGACTATGGCTATGCTGTGTGCATTTTTTTTAAAGCTCTTATGTCTTGAATTTGTCCACTTGCATAATGTATGCTATATTACTGCCTATATGAAAAAAGAGACCTCTACTGAAATTAAATGACATAGTTCATAGAGTGAGTGACCCATTAGGTCAGTTGGATGCAGGGACTTTCACTGCCAGGCAATAATGATCACTTGTGTGTATGTGTAAGCATGTGTGTGTGCATCAACTTGTGACAGCTCTGTCTGAAAGTTTAAAGCTTTCTCACAGAGATTGTGCCTTAAGCAGGGCTGAGCTGTCTGGTTGATAGACAAGAATTGTATTCTTTTCAGGAGGAAAAATAAATAAAAATAGCAAGCTCTCCCTCTCAGTCCCTTCTCCCCCTTCTTTCTATCTCTCCCCTCTTCTTTCCTCTTTTAAACTCTGATGTTACTTAAGTCTGTTTTGGTAGAAATAAAATACCATTGTAATGTCTGGAAACATAGGCTGGAGAACCCTGGAAATCAATACCTGAATAGGAAAGTTACCTTTTAACTAATTCTTCTTCACACTAAATGCCTGGTGGAATCAGTGACTAATTGACAGTGGCTCACATCAGCAAAGAATATAATTCCCAAAACAATTACATAACTATATTATAGTGTTGCTTTATATGTATAGTTGTTTGTTCAGCCATGTTCCAACAGCAGGTATTTATGGACTTTGTCAGATGCTTTGTATCCAAATGATATAAATTGTTTTTCTTTCCCTATGTCTATTTGTTTACTATAGAAATAAAAGAGAAAGGGAAGACTGTATAAAACACTGTTTTCAAGAGACAGACATTGTTCAACTGATTGCTATCATCCTGACTGGAAGTGTGTGGACTTCAGAACGTTAATTTTCAGACATATTCATTTCCATCATTTCATAGGCGAAGCTTTCCAGTGGTTTTAATCAATGTGCATTCACAACCACTGGGTTTCACTTTGCATATTGAGTTGAACAAATCTAAAACCTTTAAAAAAAACCCCACACTTGATCAAACTCTAAAATTCACCTGGTTTTGTGTCACTCATGTGTTTATAAAACCACTGTACTTTAAATATTGCAGTTCCTGTAGCCATACTCCAGCTATCTTTAATCTAGCTACTAGCTTGGGTACCAAAGCAGTAAAGCTGTGGCAGTATGGGTGGTACAAGTCCCCCCAGAACCCTGGAAAATTACTCATATGACTAGCTTGTGGTGAAGCACATATTGCCATCGCTTCACTGCTACAGTACACAAACTAGCTGAATTCAAGCTTGGTCTGGTATGTCTGCGCAAGCTGCAATCACACCCCATGCCTCCACAGTACACATACTCTAAATCAGAGTTGCATTCCAAAGGAAAATTCCAAAGTAGTATAACTGATATTTTATTCACCAGGGCCAATTAAAAAGAGCAGTAAATCAATACAAAATTCAATGTTTTAATTATAGCAAAAATTATTAATCAAGGAGATGTGACCAATTTGCTAATCTGATTATGCAAATTAGGAATGAAAGAATGAGAAGACATAGGATAACATAATGGAATGGAACTGAGGCCAGACAGTTTCAAAGTGATTTAAAGGTATGTTTTATCTTTTTCATAAACTGGTTCATAGCATTGTGGATGACAGAACTCCCATAGAAGTCAATCACCTGAAAGTCTTAGGCCTTGGCTACACTTGCAAGTTAGAGTGCATTAAATCAGCCCCGGACTCCTTAACTCCTGAGGTGTCTACACTGGCAAGGCACTTAGAGTGCCTAGACTCTGCAGCTGGAGCGCTCCTGGTAATCCACCTCCGCAAGAAGCATAGAACTTGCTACACCCTGGCTAAATTGCCGGGGTGTCAGTGTGGATGATATGTTGCATTACTGCGCTGTGATTGGCCTCCAGAAACGTCCCATAATCCCTTGAAGTCAAATGGCCACTCTGGTAATTGTTTTGAACTTGGCTGCAGGCATGCGGCTATCCCCTTTCAAAGCTCCATTTCTGACAGACGGCATGCTTATCTGCTCCGGGACAAAGCAAACCATTACTGTGGAATGCTCCTGCTGCAGATGTGTGTGTGTGTGTGTGTGTGTGTGTGAGAGAGAGAGAGGTGGAACTGGGAGCTGATGTCGGGGTTTCCCCCTGCCGCTGTCTGAACTTACAAGACAGCATGCTGACACACTGTGCCTCACAAAACACACTGTCTTTCCCTCCACATACACACAACACACTCCCCGTCACACTCCACCCCCCATTTGAAAAGCATGCTGCAGCCACTTGCACACTGGGATAGCTACCACAATGCACTGTTCTCTGTGGTGTTGCAAGAGCTGCAAATGTGGCCACGCCACAGTGTTTGCAGCTGACAGTGTAAATACATGGCAACTCTTTCCCTGCTGTGGTCTCCAAGGGCTGATTTAACTCCCGGCACTCTACATCTGCAAGTGTAGTCATGCCCTTAGAGAGTTACTGGAGTCTTTGTCTAACTGAGGAGACCTTTTCTTCTCTCATATTTCTCCTCACTCTCGTCACTCCCTATTTCCTTTTTCTTCTCTTTCCACACCCATCTCAAGGCTTTTTTTTGCATGCTGCCCCCATGCATGGAAAGTCCTCCCAATTTCTGTTTGCCAAGTCACCACTCTCTCTTCTTATTGAAATTTCCCCTAAAACACTTTGTCACCAAAACATATTGAGTTATCCAATTACAAATGATAAATGTAATAGAATATTTGAGATGTGCACATCCAAACCAATCTACCTACATGATTTTATAACTGATAAAGGAGACATTATTAAGAGCCATTTTAAAAATGTGTGTCCTTATATAGCAAATATTTATTCAGGTATCTATCTAATCACTGCAGTTTTCCTTTAAGAATGTTCCTTTTGTTCCTTTTCCCATTCTTCTCACAATCTTTGTTATGAAAGATAGATATGTGAAATGCAATGCACAGTGTAATCTGTAAAAGGCATGCTGCAAAGTAAACATTCTAAATTTTGATTGGCTTAAACAAGTGGTAAACATTTAAGAAACTTTTGCCTTCCATTCCGCCTTCTTCTAACATTACACATTTAGAGCAAAACCTTCAGGTGAAATAGGTGTAGATCCAGGGAAGTCAATGGAACTACACTGATTTACACCAGCTCAGGATCTATCCCAATATATTAAACAGTCCATTTCAATAAGGGACACTATTTCGCCCACACACCCCATAGTTTCCTGTTTTCTTCAGTTCGAGTCCTACCTGACTCTTTCACCCTGGCCCATAGATTTAGAAGACAAAGTCAGAAAAATAAAGGTCCTTAAATCAATCTGTAGAACTGAACATATAAGCATCACTGTATGATTTTTTTCAGGCTTTCTGACACCTTGACAGTGAAAGTTACTGTTACCACAACAGTTTTATTCTATTCTCATTTCAGGCTTTAAATAGCAAACTTGTGGTCCTTGATGGATGTTTTCTTATACATCCATTCTGCCAGTTCATATGTACCATAATTGCTAAAAACAATTTACTACATTGTATCTTCATTTTGTAAACCTTAAACATTCAGGGACAGATCCAATGCTGCTATAAACCACAGCTCTTTGGCCCAAAATATTATTTTTTTCAGCACAAACATGGCCATTACTTAGGGGGGGTGGAATCGACTTTTCAACTCTAAGAAGGGAAATATATTTAATTTGCATCCTATGCTGGTCATTCTTTAAGTGATATGGCAGGAGAAGTTTCCATGTTCCTAGTTTCTTTTATTTATACCTTTGCAGGAGGCAACAAATAATGTTCGTGCCACACTGTATCCATTCTACTATGAACAGGTTACGATCATAGATTAATAAAGGTGCTGAATTTTGTTTTTTAGTACTTTAATCAGCTTTAATCAGCTTCTAGGGCCTCAATTTATGACCGAGTTTAAATGTTGATGATAAATGCTGAACCCCAAAATAATATGCCTAAAATATAAATTCATGGTTCAGGCCCTTTCATTCTATGCCTCTGCAGGGGCAGCGAATTACCTTGTTATTATTTTGAATTAATTAAAGTTAGCATTGAGAAAGCAGCCCTGAAGATCTGAATGTAGCCAGATTAATCTACCAGGAAAATGTAAACTCTGCTGCAATATGAACATACATAAAAATGCAGACATTTTAAGATAACACTGATCCCAATGGCATTATTTTTATATCTTGCCCCAAGGACTATTTTCCTTTCTACCCCTCTCTGGAAAGTACTGTCATATTCTGAATTAAGAATAACTCATTTTATGAATAAATTATAAAAGGTTATTTTAAAATTATTATTTATTATTATTGTGGCTTTGGCAATGAAATTTTTCTTAGTCATGCAAGGATGTTTCCTTGAGGTCTAATTGAGGCTATCACATTTCTTAATTCTAAGTGTTGTAGGAGCAGCAGTGATCTGTATGCTATGTATAACCTGTATGCTCAAAAGGTCTGTTATACTCTCCCTCCCCCTTTTTGTCTCCTCTCCCTCTCTGAATACCTGTGAAGTGGCTTTCTCCCTCCCCCTCCCTCCTGGAAGGCTTGTGGGATGAATGGGCTGGTTGAACAGCTGGAAGAGCTCCCAGGTAGACAAGGTGTCTGGGACTCTAATTAGGCAGCAACAACACACCAGTGCATGGACGCTGCATGGACACTGCCCGAGGTGGAGTGTGACCAACCAGATGTGGCCAAGTCATCTCTAGTCACAGGCCAAGAGGAGCAGGTCCTTAAAAGGGGAAGGGGCCATGTGCTCAAGAGTGCTGCTTTCTGCCAAACTCTGGTGGGTCATTAGTCCTCCCTAAGCTTACTAACTGGCCCAATTTCAGGTAACACTAAACAGTAACCGTTCCTTCTTTTCTTCTCTTGGAAGTGGTTTGGGACCCAGTTCAGCAAATGCCTAACTGTGCATGTAACTTTAAAGCACGTAAATAGACCAAAAGAAGTCAACTTCAGCACACACATAGTCCCAACTGAAATCTCATTGATTTTAACTAGGGCTACTCATTTGCTTAAAGTTATGAATGTCCTTCAGTCATTTCCTGAATAAGGGCCTTTTTGTTCTTCCTCTTCCTGAGATGATAGTCAAGTAACTTTTTCTAAGGCTTCCATGCCAATCCGTGGATTGGCTAGCATAAGGAATTAAAGTGGTGGAGTAATGACGTGAACAGCAATAGGGATATCAGTAAACTAACTCTGCAGGTGAGCAGAACCTAAGGCTGGCGAGCTAGCTGAGGCTATGTTGGACCCTCTCCCATCTCCCACCTATGCATGTCCTTAGCCAAGCACTTCAGATCTTTCGGAGCACAATTTTGCATTATGTTCAAGATATGGGTGGGGCTGAATTTTCCTCTTTTTTTCTTGAGCTAGTTCAAAGATTTTTTCATGCAACCTGCCCCCTCTCTCTATCTTTTGATTTGATATCTTAGAGCTTACTGTTCATTGACATAGTTAACCAACCAAATAATTCCAACTGGTTAACTTTTTTCACATTGAGAAGTTATTCTCCCTATTCAATATTTTGGTCTATGATTTTAAGTCTCTTGTTTACTACATACAGGGGCTAATTACTGTGGTGTCGTGCAACAAGAATGTGTAAAAATTGAGAAAAATCTCAGCTGAGGTCCCCCTTAATAGCACAGTGCAATGCTTGCCACCATGAAGAGCCATTCAGGATTATGCTATACTAACTAGCAGAAACTCAGCAGTCCTGGAATGGCAATTTGCAGCTATTCATCAGCATAGTACTGCACGCCCACACTTGGCATGGAAAATGTGGTGTGAAACAACAGCAGATGATGGATTATGATGATAGTAAATAACAATGATAATGGCTATTGATTTTTTTTTCTGAGGGACACTTCTCCACATATTTTATGTGTAAACAGTGACACAACCAGCTGGCATTACTAGATATTGTGAATTAGTACAAAGAAAAAAGGCCCCTTGCTGACATTTTATATCACTCTAATCTTTTTGTCCAGGGTAATGGATGTAAAAAAATTGACCTTGTTTCTCAAACGAAGACTGTCCAAACTGAGTTCTTTTCTTAGAAGGAAACAGAAATGCTATAAAATAAACTTTAGTGAGAAATAGGCAGATGGACTGAAGCTTTCAATCAAGAAAATGTAACCATGTTTTACGCATATATAGTGTGATGGTAGCTGAATCAGTCTGTCATATAATCACTGCCTAGTACACAAATGGGAGGAAGTCTGCCTAGATTATGGGAAAGCAGATGTTCAGAGAGAAGTAACTGAACTTTCCAATCCGTTTAGAGTTCTCTATTTACATACATTTATGTATCCCACACAAAATTTGGATCCAAATTCTGATCTTGTGTATATATACACATGTTGTGATGATGTCTAAGGCTGTATTATTTTCACAGTCATCATGGATTGCAGAGCAAATTTTAAATTGACTATATGCTGTAAAAGATGTGAAATTCAAAATTTCTATCATATTTCTAGCTTACTGTACACATGCAGGGAAAAGCCTGAGAGATGTGGATGCCATTGAGCAAGTGATCTCAGTGCAGGAAACGGGTATGGAGGGTGCCTTGTCTGCTACCTGCTGGCTGGGTTTCATGCTCTCTCATACTGAGATTCCAGCCCACTGGTAGACAGAAAGAGAAGGAAATAGAAGCTTAGGAGAAAGGAGACATAACTTTCCAAAAACAAACAAATAACTTGTACCATCTTCCGGGGGGGAGGGAACCTCTGGCCCTCTTTCTCTTAAATTCTTGTGTTTTCTTTTCCTGCACATCTCTGTAGTCTGATGTGTGCAGCTGCCTGCTTTTTTTTAGCTGCATGATGAGGACTAAACCATTCAGAATTGGTGCAGCCAAAAACAAGTAAAGAACCTAAGAGAAAGGGGACCCATCCCTTTCACATTTCAGAGTCCCCCAGAGAAAAACAAAACAAAACAAAAAAACCCAACCAACCAAACAAACAAAAAACACTGATGAAATTGTTTGCCTTTTTCTGTAGGGATGTACTGAAACATTTCTAGCATTCAAAAAGCATTCTTTAATGATAATGGCCACATAAACACAGATTCAGCAAAGAACTTAAATATGTGCTTAACTTGAAATGTGTTCAATTCTATTAAAGTCAGTGGGACTAAGGTATGTGCTTAAATACTCTGCGGAATCTGGGTCTAAAATGTATATGTGGGAAATGTAACCCTGGCCCTTGCAAGTTGCCTTTTTGCTCTATGAAAAAGGGCACATTTTTTCATGAAAAAATACAGTTTTAGCTCCCAATCTGATAAAAACTTCACTTTAATGTGACTACTGGATTTCAGGGAGATTACTGAAAGTTAAGTGTGTGCATAAGCCTTTGTAGGATTGGGTCTCAGTGATATCCATACGATAAACTGCATTTTTCTTATACTTTTGACCACCTCACCTGCACTCTGTCCACTAATCCATTTGCCTTCTAATATTTCAAAACTTGAGCATCTCCAAACAGTTGCCACTTTATTTATAATCTACAGAACCTAATTCTTCCTGAAATGTGGAATTTCCTTCCCTAATGTCACTGATCTGTAGTTCGATATGGTTGTATATTCTTGGGCAAGATTTGAAGAAGGGTGGGAGGCTCTGATGGCTATAGAAGTGTCTGCTTGCACCTCCTTATGCATGGCTATCAGAGATGGACCTTGTTGCATTTGGTGGGACCACTGGGCAGTATTGAAATCCCATTAAGAGCACCTACCCTCTTATCCCTGTTTTAAAGGAATGCCATAACTGCACTGAAAATGCCTTGAACACAGATATGGGCAAAAAACAACCAACCAACCACCAACAACAAAAATGCTGTAGCCACCTAAGCTGCAAAATTCAACAACATAAGTTTTTGAAAATTGTAGTCTTTACAACTACAGCCTGATTTTCTTTGTTAAATAGACAACCAAATATATTGATATGAATGCCATCTTTTTTCCCACTTCCACGGGAGAACAAAGATTTTTGTTTGAAGCTCCACTGGCTGTTTTAAAATATATAAATAGATATATCAAAGTGTCTGCAATTTTTGATGTACCTCCTTTTGAGGTCTTTGGAAAACTGCAAGAGAAATGTATCACTAATTTCCAGCTATTACTTAACAAGCATTGTTTAAATGAAGAAAACTGGCATACTTTGGGAAAGAGCATAGACCTTTATTTAAATGACTATGTGGGATACAATAGCAAGATGATTTTCTTACTAAACTACTGATTTATGTCTTGTGATAGGAAATAATTAAAAGTTAAAAAGTACCTGTGAATGTATAGGTTCCTGAGCTTTGGCTGGAATCCTGACAATTCACCCCCACCTCCCCTTACATCTTGGAGAAAAAAGTCAGAAAGCAGAGCCTAAGCATTGAGAGGAGCTGTCTGACATCAGAACTGGTTCTTGCTTGGCAGCTGAGAAGGAAACATACATGGGAGGGGTGGTCATGGTTGTGAAGAGATGGAAAAGAAAAAACATACACTGCAGAAATATAAAACCAGAGGAAAAAACAATTCTCCAGCTTCCTGTTCAGGCCCTAGAGCATCTCACAGGCTTCAGATCTGGGAAATACATAGAGATGTAAATTTGATTTTTTTCCATGTAATTATTTTGTCCCATCATAAGACAAAAGCAGATGTTCAGTAAGAAAAATCATCTTTTATTGTATCCCGTATAAAGTCATCATTATATAAAGTGTTCATGAAACACACACATGTGTGTGCAAGTTAAATGTGTGTGTGTGTGTGTGAGAGAGAGAGAGAGAGATTGATTTTCAAGAATGGGTGCCTAAATTAGGCTCTTAAATCAGACCCTAGTCCAGCAAGCTTAATACTATGTACATGAGTAGTCCCTTTAAAATCAATGGAACTACTTATGTATATAGCTGTAGGATCAGGGCCTAAGTTACCAGATTTTTAGATGTGCTGAGAGCCCAGGGGTTCCCACTGAAGCCAAAACGATCTCCTAGCATTCAGTACTTTTGAAAATCAGGCACATATTTAGGAATCTAATTGTAGATTCCCATTTTTTAAATCTTGGCTACGTATATTAGAGGTGATGCATGTAGCAAGTCTGTAGATAAGGTTGCCAATACTTTCTATTGTAAAACCTTGTTTTAAGATCCTTACGGCTTTGCCAGACTTTACTGAGTGTCGGTTACAGGCCGATACTTTTATTCATTTATTTATTTTTGACAGTTTAAGACAAAAGAGTTCTGGCATTTCTCAGAAGCAGACTATAGGAAAAATATGTTGCTTTGCCCATGTTGAAAAATGTATACAAAAATTTCATTGTAAAGCTGTAGTGCTTCCATCCTGTGCATCAAGGACTTGAACTGTGCTAGGGGTAAGGTTCCTTGGTGACCGGGAATCTCTCTCTCTTTTTCCCCCCCTTTCCCTGTGGAAATCCACCCAAATTTAGCCAGATTATGAGCTTCTGTAAACCTCAGTTCACACATGCTCAATAGAGACTTGTTAGAGTTTGGCAGATATTTTTTCCAAAGACACCATTTGCACTGAGGATGCTCCAGCCAGGGGCTGAAGAGGACTTTCCCTGAAAAGGTTTCTCCTAGAAGCCAGGGGCTGCTGTGGTGCTGGGCTGAGGAACTGAGAGGAGAAAGACTATTCTCACTGATCCTTCTGCTGGTGCCAAGGCAATGGAGAAGAGAAGGCAAAAACAGCCTGTCTGAAATGCAGAGGGATTAGGAGCGGGGCCTGGGAGAGTGGTAAAGGGCGAGGACTGGAAAAGGGTTTTGGTGTAGGAGGGAGACAAGGACAAGGAATTGAGAGTGGGAGTAAGAGATGAGGACTGGTATAAAGGGATCTGGGGCAATGTGGGAGTGGGACAAGGAGCCAAGGGGTCCAGTGACAGAATGATCTGTAAACATTAGAGAACACTTCCCACAGAACCTGGAGTGAAATCCCAAATTTCTGAGTTTCACCATCCCTTTACTATCAGCAACTAGCTGTGAAATCCACTGGCAAAGTATGTGCCTCATCTTCCTCTAGTGACTGGCCACACAGAGGATGGCAACCTACCATTGCTAACAATTGCTCTGTTAGCTCAAATAGCAGAGCTTTGTGTTTGGCTCTATATTCAAACCTCACTAATTAATCATGTAGGAGTTAAGGTGTGTTTATGTGATAGAATTTTTCTTTTTTGTTTGCTTTTTTAAAAATCTAGGATATTACACAAAAAACTGAATGATGCAGGGTTGCTTTCGAGAAAAATATAGCATGTGATCATGTAATAAAAGACTGTGTCATAACGCATATCCTCAACAGGGGCAAATTATGATTGCACAAGTAACCTTAATTCTGGCATTTCCTAACTTTCAGGGGCTTGACTTTACAGCTTTATCATGCTCCCTGCTCAATTTTTATGCCCAGTTATATACATATATTTGTAACCTTCAAACCCAACATATTACTATTAAACCTACACTTTCCTTATCCTTTGTATTCCCACAGGGTCAAATGAATGGGAATGTCTATTTTTCTACATTATGCCTTGGGGAAACAACACATAATGAATGAACAGATTTTGTTTTCAGAGTTCAATCATTCACAAAATTAAAAGCAGAGTATTGCCTTACGCTTTGATGTATTTCAGTTGTTTCACATTGCTTCAAGTTGGAACTTTTTTTTTTTTTTGTTATTTTTACAAATCTGCCTGCTGCTAAAACTTTGAAGCAATTCCCAGCTTGTGGTAGAGGAACTGAGATCTGACCATATGCTATAAAAGATAAGTTCTTTCACATTTGGATTTTCAGGAGGGTTTGTAGCTTCTCGAGCCCCATAACCTCACCAATGAATTCTTTTTGGCTGCAGTGACATCTGTTGGTGAGGGCAGAGCTGATTAACTGCAGGCTTGGCTTCAGTGATGGAAATTAGCTCACAAGCTGCTTCTACGTACAGCAGATGTTTCCTTTCTCTCCCCACCATTACATTTTGTACTAGTGGAAACATTGGGATGAGTTAATATAGTCCTTGTTCACACAAATAAATTAAATGCTTTAATCTGGAAATCTACCATTGCCACCAATTGAAGTGCCTACTTGACCACAGAACCAGGTCCATTAATCGCTAATATCCATAAGCATGATGATACTTCCTTCCGATATAACACAATCAGCTGTACAACAAAAATCCCCCTCCCCAGTAAAAAAATATCTTCCTTGTCGTCTTTCCTGGCTGTAGAACTCTGTAATGTGTCAATGGTGACGATTCATGAAAAGAGATGCTTTCTTCTAACACTGGAGCCTTATTACAATAAGGAAAATAATATCCTTAAAGCTATACACATTGTCTCTGTTCCTTGCTGAGTGTCTTCCATAGATTCCTCTTGCCTGGCTTCCAGCCAGAGTTAAAGAAATAGAACACCTATCATCTCTCCCTCCAGTCCATATGTATCTACTAGAGATGGTTAAAATATAGCTATAAAAAAATTCCCACAAGAAATTTTAAACTAATATAGCTTCATTTAAAATTTCAGTTTTCCATGGGAAGTTTTAATGTGAAAAAATGCAAATGTTTTTGTTTAGTTGTAAAATGATTTTATTTCAGCTTTTGAAACCAGAAATTATTGATTTTCCATGTTTGAATTTTTGAGTCTCTCCTTTTATTGGGGTGGCAGGGTGGGGAAAATTTACAAAAGGAGCAAAAGGGAGCTGGAACTCTGAAAATCCACAAACTGAAAATAGAGAGGAATTTTAAAAAAAGTCGTATGCCATAACCCCACCTTTAGAAAGATAGGCTCTGATCTGCAAAGATTTAAGCATATGTTTAACTTTAAGTAGGTAATAATTCTCACATGGGACATTGCAAGGAAGGGCTAAGGTGCATAACATATCACTAGATAAGTCAAGGTGTAAGCAGAAGTTCTCAGTGGAACTACTCATATGCTTAAAGTTAAGCATGTGTATGAGTCTCTAGCATTAGGGATTTACTGCTTTTTCATTTGAAACAACACCGAGCTCCTTATTCTAAACATCAACATTTATAAAATATATTTCTACTTATTGCTCATTTTTTTAGGCAGAGTGCATTAGATATGTCAGTGCACAGAAAAAAATCCTCATAATTGTGCTTTTGTTTCTAATAAGTGCCATCTTGCATATAAAGTTCTCCATAATTTCAATTAATGGTCTTGAGTAAAACTCTGCAACCTATTATTTGCTTAGAAACATCTTGTCAGTTCAAATCCCCTTTCCCTTTATGAAAGAGAAATGCATTTTTCATCATTGATATGTGTTCAGCAGGAATGAAGAAGGGGAATGTTTGTATTTGTGAAAGTATATTATGGAAAGATATTATAGGGGGTTATCTAGTTTTATGTAAACAAATCCCAGTAGCACATTGTTCTATATAATCAAACTAGTAAAGTCCTGTCACCATCATCAACAAAATCAGATAGTAGCAGGAAAAAATCAGGAATATGTTACAAGTCTGGTTAAAATTTCTCCTTTGTACCTCATTCTTTAACATATCTGGGTCAAAACTCAGTAAGTACAAAGGAATGTAGCTCTACTGATTTCTGTGGAGTTGTGTCCATTTGCACTGGGTTAGGATCTGATCATATGCATTATATCCTTTTTCCTAACATTTTAGTTAACATGAGGGAGAATTTCTTGGTTCTGTACTGACGCAATAAAATGGAGGAATTCATACAATATTTTAGGAAAATAGTTAATGTGTTTGTGTTCTTCTGCCCTCTTCTCAATAGAATCACAATTGCTGTTCTGTTTGCCATAGTCCACATAGTTACTAGTCCCTTTTTTACTACAGTAACTCCTCACCTAACTTTGAAAAATGCAACTTTAAGTGAAACGATGTTAAACAAATCCAGTTTTCCCATAAGATTTAATGTAAATGCGGTGGGTTAGGTTCCAAGGAAATTTTGGGGGGGCAGACAAAAGGCATTATATACTGTACAGTACTGTGGTGGGGAGGTACCCCTGGCTTATCCCTGGCGCTCAGGGTGGGGGTGCGAGGTCTGGGAGGAAGTTAGGGTGGAGGTGTGGGAGGGCAGGCAGGGCTGGGGCAGGCAGGAGGTACAGAGCATTTACCTGGGGCAGCTCCTGTTTGGTGCAGGGGGGGTGCAAGTGGCTCTGCACAGCGCAGCACTGCCCCCATGGCTGCAATTCTGGGAGCTGCCCCCCCCTCCCCCCGGTAGGCAGGGCCACCTGGAACACAGAGGCTTTAGGGGCTGCAGGGCCCTGGGATAAGGAGGCCTCGGGGCCCTGGCCTGCAGCTCTAAAGCCTCTTTTGGAATATGGCCCTGCGAGCATGGGCTGGAGGACTCAGGAGGAGCAGGGGCAGCCGTGCAGTCAGCGGCCAGAGAGAAGTGGCGCTTTTCCTTTCAAAGCGCTGCTTCTATCCGACCGGCTTTGAAGGGGAAAGCACCACTTCTTTCTGCCCAGCCCCCTTAGCCCAGGGCCCTGCAGCCCCTAAAGCCCCTGTGTTCCAGGTGGCCCTGCCTGCCGAGGAGAGAAGGGAGCGGCAGCTTCCCCGCTCGCTTGCTCAATCTCTCCTTCCTTCTCTCCCTCCCTCCCTCCCAGAAAGTCCTAAGCACCTAAGCACAGCTGTTTGGCGGTGGGGGAAGCGCTGGGAGGGAAGGAGGGAGGGAGAAAGGGAGGGGGAGGAGGCAGAGAAGAGGAACTTGTGCAATGCTCCCTTGTAAAGTCAGCCAAACAACATTATAAGGAAGCATTGCACAACTTTAAACAAGTATGTTCCCTAACAGAGCAGCAACGTAACTTTGGAACAATGTTAAGCGGGAGGACGTTAAGTGAGGAGTTACTGTACTAGCTAACTTTAGATCAAGTAGTAACAATCTAGTTACTAGCTCCTAGTATCTCTAATGAGCTGCCCATAATATAAGTGAGGCGCTGCATTTTCCACTAGCTTCAGTTTCTGGGTGATCTCATGTGTAGACCCACATAGAGCAGATTACACTAGTCTAGTCTTGCAGTTATTTATGCCTTTGTTGATGCAGTAAAGGCCATATCAGAAAGAAATGGTCGTTTTTCTTTTGCCACATGTTTACGATCATCTCATAGCCATAGATGCTCCCTGCGCATCTAGGATCAGCAGAGACATTTATAAGACTCCTAAATTATGAAACTTCATTATAAATGGTAGCCATATGTCCTCAATCAGGAGTCTAGATAAAACCTTCACCAAGTCATCCAGATGACTTCCTCCCAACCTATCATCATACTTCCTCCTTGTCTGGTTTAAGCCTCAGCCAGCTGTCCCTTATTCAAGTCAGTTTCATGTAAGCACTAGCAGCAGCAGCAATGATGATGGCATAGAACTAAGTATCATCAGTATACTGAAGACATCACAGCCCAGGTTGCCTTCCAGCACGTCTCCTTAAGATCTTCACATGCATGTTGAACAGAAGCGGTAGCAAGATGCAACAATGTAGGAACTCACATAAGAGAGATTCTGTGAAGAATAAGAATTGCCCAAATATACCCCGTGGGATCCTCTCCAATAAAAGGAGCTGTGTTATTCAGAAATGACTCCCTCCCTCCACCTCAGCTGAGATGTACAGATGTCTCAACAACACCTTATGGTCAAAAATAGTTAATGTAGCCAATGCATGTACATAAACTGAGCATACATAATTGTAAAAATAATCAAGTGTTTTAAGTGCCTATTTTAACTGGGATGCTGGCATCATTCAATTTCTTTCAGCAGCCATATTTTCAAAGTAAATTGCATAAACCTGTGAACACAGTGAAATAAAAAAAGATAGAAGACTCCCAAGAAATTCTACCACCAATATATAACATTATGCAATGCCCTCAGCCACAACCTTTTTGAACATATGTTTGCATCATGATACTCCAAATTATTCTTCATTTTTTAAATTTGATTAACGTACACACAAAAGCAAAGTGCAGATGCAACTTTTGATTTTAAGGAAAACACTTAAAAAACCAAACAAATAAAAAGCCTCAGTTTAAAAAGCATATTGACTGTGCCAAAAGGGGTTCAAGAGACTTTTTTCTTAAATTCAGCCAGAATTAGAACCCAACATTTATGTGGTTCCCAAACCATTTTCCCTAAAAATAAGGTAAAATTTTCTAAAGTGCCTAAATGATTTAGGAGCCGATGTCCAATTTTTGAAATGACACAACCAAATTTTCAAAAGTAGTCAGGTGTGTGAAGATGTAGCTAGTGCTGAGTGGGGTTTTCAAAAGGACCTAAGCAGGTTAGGTGCCTAACACTTATTGAAATCGTTGCCTCTCTCTTCATGTCTCCTGCCACATCTGCTGTTAGCCAGGGCACTTGGCACAGATCCCTCTCATTATAAAAGAGTGGGAGTGGGCGGCGGGGGTTTCTCTGTGAGGGCTCTGAGACTTGCATTCCCCTTTCACCCCACAGTCAGGAATAGCCGACATTTGGTGACCTTCTGGGCATTCTGCAAAAGGCTCCTTTTGACTGGATTTTGAAGAAGACTGAGGGTATGCTGCCTAGACAATAAAGGAGCAGAAAGGAGTGTTGGTAGGTGACTGGCTGAGCGCCAGGTGTTTTTTTAATAAAACTTAATACATAAAATAAATATGTACAGGAGTGTTGGTAGGTGACTGGCTGAGCGCCAGGTGTTTTTTTAATAAAACTTAATACATAAAATAAATATGTACATGAGAATTTAATTAAGGTTAAAATGTTTAATTACTTAACTTTTTAAAATAACTGTGTGTATTTACACAGTTATTTAAAAATAACAGTATAGTATTGTATATGATATTGTATTGCTAGATCTCCTTCTAAGAATAGATAAGGGCACGGTACCCATGCTGATTCTTTAAGATATGTCACCAGCATTTGATACCATTGACTGTAGTGTCCCTAGCAGGGATGGATGGAGGTTCTTTGAAATGACTCAATTATTTTTAATATGATAGGACCTAGAGGGTAATTATAGGTAGTTGCACATCTATCCCCAAGGCAGCTCTTGAGCTCAGTATAATGGAATTCTATGCTCATGGGCAATGGGGCCATTTAGGGTGATGGTTAAAAAGACATTTGGGATGTGCTGTTTTTGGTATGCAGTTGATACCTAACTTTATGCTTCCATTTAATCTGACTTGGCCAATACAGTGGGATAGGATTACCCAGTGCATGCTGGCAACCTAGATTTAGGTGAGGGATAGCCAGAAACTGAAATAATATTGGTAGGCTAGGAATGAAGCCAGGAGAGGTGGCAAGAATTGTCAGCATCCTTGTTTGAGGAAGTGCCACTGCCAATTGTGACACAGGTTTGAAGAGGTCTTATTGCACCAAAAGCTGCTACTGGATGCTTAGATTACCAGTGGTAGTTAAAAGTAGGGCTGTCAAGCGATTAAAAAAAATTGCAATTAATTGTGCGATTAAAAAAATATTGTGATTAATACAGTTAATAGAATACCATTTATTTAAATATTTTTGAATGTTTTCTACATGTTCAAATTTATTGATTTCAATTACAACACAGAATACAAAGCGTACACTGCTCACTTTATATTTATTTTTATTACAAATATTTGCACTGTAAAAAACAAAAGAAATAGTATTCAATTCACCTAACACAAGTATTGTAGTGCAATCTCTTTATAATGAAAGTTGAACTTACAAATGGATAATTATGTACAAAAATAACATTAAAAATAAAACAAGGTAAAACTTTAGAACCTACAAGCCTGCTCAGTCCTACTTCAGCCAATCGCTCAGAAAAACAAGTTTGGTTACAATTTGCAGGAGATAATGCTGCCCATGTCTTGTTTACAATGTCACCTGAAAATGAGACCAGGCATTCACATGGCACCGTTTTAGCCGGCATCACAAGATATTTACATGCCAGATGAGCTAAAAATTCATATGTCCCTTCATGCTTCAACCACCATTCCAGAATGCATGTGTCCATGCTGATGATGGGTTCTGCTCGATAACAATCCAAAGCAGAGTGGACCAATGCATGTTCATTTTCATCATTTGAATGATGAACAAGTGGAAGGTTGATTTTCTTTTTTGGTGGTTTGGGCTCTGTAGTTTCCGCATCTGAGTGTTGCTCTTTTAAGACATCTGAAAGCATTCTCCAACCCTCATCCCATTCAGATTTTGGAAGGCACTTCAGATTCTTAAACCTTGGATCGAGTTCTGTAGCTATCCTTAGAAATCTCACATTGGTACCTTCTTTGCATTTTGTCAAATCTGCTGTGAAAGTGTTCTTAAAATGAACATGTGCTGGATCATCATCCAAGACTGCTATAACATTAACTATATGGCAGAATGTGGGTAAAACAGAACAGGAGACATACAATTCTCCCCCAAAGAATTGTCACAAATTTAATTAGCGCATTATTTTTTTAACAAGCATCGTTAGCATGGAAGCATGTCTTCTGGAATGATGGCCAAAGCATGAAGGGGTAGGTGAATGTTTAGCATATCTGGCACGTAAATACCTTGCAACGCTGGCTACAAAAGTGCCATGCGAACACCTGTTCTCACTTTCAGGTGATGTTGTAAATAAGCAGTCAGCAGTATCTCCCATAAATGTAAACAAACTTGTTTGTCTTAGCAATTGGTTGAACAAGAAGTAGGACTCAGTAGACTTGTAGGCTCTAAAGTTGTACGTTGTTTTGTTTTTGAGTGCAGTTATGTAACAAAAAAAATCTACATTTGTAAGTTATACTTTCACAATAAAGAGATTGCACTGTATGAGGTGAATTGAAAAATACTATTTATTTTATCATTTGTACAGGGCAAATATTTGTAATAAAAATAATAATATAAAGTGAGCACTGTACACTTTGTATTCTGTGTTGTAATAGAAATCAATATATATGAAAATGTAGAAAAACATCCAAAAATATTAAATACATTTCAATTGGTATTCTATTGTTTAACAGTTTGATTTATTGCGACGAATTTTTTTTAATCTCAGTTAAATTTTTTGAGTTAATCGCGTGAGTTAACTGTGATTAATCGACAGCCCTAGTTAAAAGCCTATTTACATCTATATAAGGTGAGACAAAAACCATTAGAAAGTTTTCAGACAATTAAAAAAAATAAATACACCCAGCTTTTTTCAAAACTGGGTATTTTTATGAATTTTGTTGTTTGTTTTCTAATTTTTTTGAAACTGGAAACAAAAAAAAGTCATTTTTCATGTTTTTTTTTATTGTTTTTCAATTTTTTTTTACTATTTTTCCCTTCCATCTTTCTTTGCTGGGGAAAAAGCAGGGGAAATAGGAAAATTTAAATTGTTTCAAACTGAAACTTTTCCAAATTGTACATTTTCTATCTCTATTATAGTTTTCATGAAAAAAATTCAATAAATAAAAAAAGATCCATTTAGAAACTTGTGGAATGAAAATGATTTTGAAATTTTTGAGATGTTTTGGGAATTGTTTATCCATTTTGCAGTTAGCTCTATGTTTCTTCTGAACCTGGAACTCACTATACTTATCCATACATATGTATAGAGGTGAATGTGAAAGAGAGAAATGTTACAACCTGAATAAAATGGATGTGTATGATATTTTGGTACATTTTCTCAATACTAACTCATCTAGGTTGTCCTAGCACTGTTATAAGGGGCAGGAAGGGATATTGAATAAGTCACAGTTATATTTCCTTGTTAGCCTTGTTAGTTTAGTGAGGAGATATGGAAGACATATTTCACTTGCTTTATTTTCTAGACTTATTAGATGAGAGGTGTCTCTGTCTCTCTTTGGCATGTTGTAGTATCCTGTTGACATTGTTATCTGGAAAATGCTTAACACAGACTTTGTAAGTATTGCAGTAACATAGTCAACTAAAATTACATTTAAAAACAGCAAATTTACTTCCTGTATTAACTCACTAAGCAACTAATAATTCAGCACTCTGTTATAAGAATTTAAAAAAAAATACTATTTGTGGGATTTTCCTTTCACTATTTTTAATGTTTTAGCTATTAACCTAAAATATATAATATAATTGTATACATACCATATTTTCCGGCTTATAAGGCGACTGGACATATAAGACAACCCCCTAATTTTACAGTTAAAACATAGGTTTTGGCCTATACTCGCCGTATAAGATGACCCCCCCTTCCGAGGGGGGGAGCCCAGAGCCCTTTAAATCCCAGCCACGGCCGGGAATCAGAGGGCTCTGGGCTGCCCGCTGCAGCGGGGAGCCCAGAACCTTTTAAATCCCAGCCGCGGCAGGGAGTCAGAGGGCTCTGGGCTGCCCACTGCGGCAGGGAGCACAGAGCCTTTTAAATCCCAGCCTTGGCGGGGAGTCAGAAGGCTCTGGGCTGCCAGCTGCGGCGGGGAGCACAGAGCCTTTTAAATCCCAGCCGCGGCCGGGAATCAGAGGGCTCTGGGCGGCCCGCTGTTTATACCCGGCGTATAAGACGACCCCTGATTTTTGGGGGTTGTTTTTTAGTATAGAAAGTCGTCTTATACGCTGGAAAATACGGTATTTCTACATGTATTAGTACTAAGTAGTGTAGAGGGGATCTAAAAGTCATTGTGCCAGCTAAGGGAGGATCCCAAGTCACAGGCATAGCAGAAGGGACCCCCTTGCAAGCCCTGGCATAAGGTTTATGCCAACGGAGGGAGCAGGACTACACCATACAGCACTGTAGACATTCTGCGCAGAATTATGGCCTATAGAAGCACAGTACAAAAGCTCACCTACAGTATTTTAAATGTTCCTGGTCAGGGAATGTTATAGAAAAAGTCATACTAATTTTATTAAAATCTCACAAAAAAGCCAGAAAGATTTTCTGTTCTTTTCTTTTCTCAGCAGATTACGGGGGGTGGGTGAGGGAGGGAGGGAGAAATAATTTATGCTTTAACAAGATATTCTATAGTCTCAGATATACAGTAAATCTCCCAACTACACTATAAAATCTATTGAGTTTAACATTAGTTTTTAAACTTGTTTGTGAGTGAACTGAATTCAAACTCTCTGTCTAGGACCATACCATGATTTTGCTCAAATAGACACCTAAGATAGGGAAGATTTTTTTTTAACCTGGTTAATAACACACATATATATCCATTCACATTGACCAGGCCAAACTGGTTCAATCACAGCTGCATTTAAAGAGCCATTGTTAAACTCTGTATTGGTGGTATAGACTAGGTATCATATTACCTTTTAATTTCCATACGTTTGATACTTGGCTGGAAATTGAAATTCATGTAAATGAATTAAGCAATATGCTCTGCAAATCTTTTTCTGCTCTTTTATAATCTTAGTTTTAAATTTTAGATCAAGACAGCAACGCTGAGGATAAGAACAATGTGTATCACCAGAGGGGGAAAATAATAATAAAAAAAGAATAAGATCAAGTGAAACCTCCTCTGTCTCTTCATCATGGGGCTGCTACTTTCTCTCCACATATAAGAGAATACTGTGTTTCTTGTAATATCTCACCTGGACTCATTCTACCAAAATTCAGTTTGCTTATTTCCAGGACACACTAGAGTCAATAACATGCCAGGATGTTTTACATTGTACACTACATTTCTGGCAGAAGAGAGATGGGGAACAGATAAAATTGCTCCTCAGAGTTCCCAGTTTTTTCTGGAGAATGCTTCTGAAAACAGAAGAGGCTCTTAAGCCTGACAAGACATTTAGTGTAAGCAATTTGCATCCTATATCCCCTAAGAAAAGGCGGAAGACAGAAAAGCTCCAACAGATAATATCACAGGCAAGGTTTGTTGATGATACTGAACTGGAAGACTCATTAACTAATAAAGGACAATGTAAAATGTAATCTGATTCAGAATGACTGGAATCGTTTAAGTACCTGACTAATAGAGTGCAAATGGAGTTCACTGCAGATTCAAATATTAGTAAATTCGGGAGTAAAGAGCCACAAGATATGAGATAAATAGTAAGGCAGGGTAATAAACTGTCAAAAAAATAGATTTGAAAGAAATTGGAGGAATATGTTGTATTAAAAGTCATCAGATTGTCAGCTACAATGAAGAAAGCAGTTAGAAATATTGCTAGAGGAATATACAGAAGGAGGAGATTTAAAGAAACACTATAAAGAGCAGTTTACATCACTGTTCACCATAGATATAATAGTCTGGCATGATAGCAAGTCTCCTTAAGTTATTTTATAAGAAAAGATTAAGAAAGTTGAACCTATTCTCACTGGAGGAAAGGAGACTTCATAATCACCTAATTTAGAGATTTTTAAATTGTAAATGGATTGATAAAATTGATCCACACAGTGCTGAACTGTTATAGCCTTACATTCAAGAAGTTTGCAATCAGCTCTCTGTGGAGAAACAAATCAATAGAATCTCTCAGACCTGCCAAACTCCTCTTTATTTCAAAGAGGTTCATTCTGAACAGCAGACTGTTTAAGTAACTTAATCAGTTCTTCGGAGGGGGTGGGTGTTCTGTGCGCACATGGAACATGTACCTGCCACAGGGATGCAGAAGAAGGGGAGAGGACATGACTTCAGTTGACAGAAGTAATTATCTTTAAATCTCTAGTCTGAACATTTATCTTGAATGTAGTATATAAAATAGTAAACTAGTATGTTCTTAGGAAAAGTAAATGTAAAGCAATGGAGTTACCCAGGTGTTACTCTATTCACATCAGTGTAAATGAGAGGAGAATTGGGTCCATGAGGACCTGGACCACTTTGTACAGTCATTTATTCCCATGCAAAATGAATGTAAAATGCTTCCTGATCTGAATGGTTACACTAACTTTACCCTCTCTTTGCACTGGTGGAAGTGACTATAGAAAGTACAGGGTAAGAGAGAATCAGGGTCCTCAATCACAAGCACTGGATTTAGCTTTCAGTTTCAGAACTGTATTAGCTTTATAATTCTCCCCTCTCCCCACAGCACCCCAATGACATGGAAAAAGACAATTTTAAAATAGACTTTTAAATTTTGGGGGAAAATACTTAAATTATATGACATATATAATGTGCACTAACAATGTTAGTTTCTTGTCTCTTGAGAAAGAATGGTAAAAAATTCCTGCACATAATTCTTACATTTTCTTAATTGGTATAATTTCTCTCGAAGATTACAACTAAGGGACTTCAGTTTCTTGGATTTTGATTGGAATGAAGTCATAAATTGTAAATGAACAAAGATTGTCCATACTCCACTGTTTTTTGCAAGTTGGAAACATTTCAATTTGCTCACCCATTTCCTTGGTTGCCCAAGTTGGTGGTGTTTGAAAATTGGTTGCAGTCTGTTAAGTAGTCCTGATAAAATAGCAAAGAACTAGAACAGAGTGAAGACAAGACTAGCAGTTCAATGGGCCAAGTGCATCCACAATATGTTGAATAGAATCACACTTAATATAAGTTTGTCCCAGCCTGTCAGGATGGGCATGCACTATCTATATGATTGGAATAAAAAAAGATTTATCTTCTATGGGGCAGGTAGTTGTTTACTACCGCCAAATGGATTAGGTCTTTTACATCAAGAATTATTCAGAATCAGGATTTCTATTTGTGGTTTGTTTGGTTTTCCATTTGGTTGTAGTGTCTTTCTGAGCTGCATAATGGTCAATTAAGAAGTATTGAGGCTACTTTCTGATGGGTGATTGGAAACAATATGGTGGTCAGGGCATTCCCAATTTCAGTCCTGAATGGATTCCTATATATAGCAATCTCCATTTACTGATCAGAATAAGCTATCCAGGTTAGATTGGGTAACTCTCTTAATGCCAATCCATCTAATACAATTTCTAATTCAGGAAGCTTTCCACCACCAATGCTAGTCATTGCTTTTCTCTGCAATGCAGTAATTTGGGATGCACCAATTTTTATTGCTCTTCCTCTGGGTGGATAAAAAATGGTGGGAAGCATTTTCATCAATAAATATGCAGATAAAGCCATTAAGTAGCATTGAATCACCGAATTATAAATCAACTCAGACAAATAAATACAAACCCCATCTAGAGCTTGCCAGCTCCTGAAACTTTGGCCTGAGCCTGTAGGGGGTCCTGCCATATGGATTACAACAATAATGACTACCAGAGGCCTCTGACATAATTTCACAGCAATCTTTGAGCCAGGAGTGGTAACAGAATGAAACCTTTGCTGATGCCAATAGGGAGGCTTCTGCAGATGGTGATACGGACAAGCAGTTTGCTGGGCCAGTGCTGCTGAGCACCTCAATGAGAGGGGACAGCCTGACTCAGAGACTAGGTTTAGTTTCAGGTTTGAGCTTTGGAGCTGTGAGAGAAGCAGAACAGCTCAAAGAATCTCTGGTTAAGTTTCCCTCCATCCCCACAGCGGGAGTCTTTGAACTGGTGGAGGACCTAGTGTATGGGTCAGGCAGTACCAGCCCTGCAGAGACCAGCATCCAGAAAGACAGAGCTCCAACCTGGCTCTGGCTACCAAGAGTCAGCTGAGAACTCCATGGGACTCTGGAACCAGGGAACCAGGAGAGGACCATGCCCCACCCAGGTACAAAGACATAGTAAAGTAACCCCTCTTGTTAAGCTGGCTAATGTTTGCAGCACTCATCTCTGGCCTCATCCACAGAGTACTTTGTGCCTGGGAACGTGACACAGAGGGAACTGGGGGTTGGGAAGAGTTGGGAGTGTTGGGAGGTGGGGAATAGGTTGATTTGTTAATGTTTAATATTTAACCTTGCCCTTCCCAAGATCCTATTTTCCAGCTCCCTTGGTTATATTGTTGATTTGGGATGTGTTATTTCTTTGCTGGGGCTTGTGTTGATGTATTTCGTTGTTTTTTGTATATTGGATTCTATTCTCTTTGCCATCAGTGGTAGCATTATTCATTTTCTCAAAGGACAGCATCTCTTGTGTCCTAGGCAGAATGGGAGGTGTGGTGGATGGCACCAGATGTCAGAAAAAAGGACCCAGCCCAGGCAAGGCAAGGGGAGAAACCGCTCTAAGAAGCAAGTACCAGGAAGAAAGCTTGAGCCACATCGCTGAGGAGGGTTGCCTTTTCCTGGGGCTGCAAAATATCATTTAAAAAAGTTGCTCTCAACCTTCAAAACTGAGCAGATTTACAGGTAACTGAGACACAGGTCTCGTGTCAGCCCTCTGCACAGGGGTGAATTTCACCTTCGTGCACCAGGCTTGTATCAATAAAATATATTTCCTAATATTTGTATGTAATGAAATGGTAATTTTATGTGTGTTGATTATATTTTTACTTGTCTCAAACAGAAAGGTCAGTCAAGATGCTCTATTTCATTACCTTTAGAAATACGTTGCTCAATATTCTGATACTTGTGGTGGAATAACATATGGAGAGCCTAGGGCTAAGCCAACCTGATTACAGAATGAGCCCCACCTGAGAGGGATTTGGCAATTCCCCATAAAGAGCAGAACATGAATGCAATAAAGAGGGAGAACCAGGCTTAAATGATGATGAAGGGCAGCTGGGGAAAGAGCACAAGGAAGAAACTCCAGAGAATAATGAAAAACTCTCCAGACAGTGGCCTGGGAGAGACCCTGGAACCTAGAATAGATGGTTCCTCTACTGGTGCTAAGGAATGTGGCATACAAGGGTTATTGAACTCAGCAGGGTGTTGCCGGCTAAGCCTGGAAGACAGGCTGAGAAGGAAAAGGACTTTGTTTGTGTTAATGATACTTTTTTGGAGTTTTAAGTTTGGATAGTTGTGATCCTAGAAGGGGTGGACTTAAGCTGGTGAGCTGGCTGCAAGCCTGAGTCACTGGAAGAAAAATGATCACAGTGTTGGAGAGACTGTTGGCTCAGGGTGCTACAGAAACAAGAGCTGCTACCCTACACCTGCCTATAAGCGGTTGTCTACTGGTGAGTAGATTTATTTACACATCGTTTGACTGAGTATAACTAGACTTGCCCTAAATGCCTCTTCTCTCCTGTAAGGATATCTGTAAAATTGTTCTGTGTCTAAAAAGACTTGCTAGGATTTAGCTGTCTGACTACTCACTACAGCTGTATCAAGTCAAGAAAAACCAGAACAAAATAATCACACAGTCTGTTATAACTATCAATTGAGATATTGTGTTACAGCCTTGGACTGTGCTCAAGTTTAGCATGAAAAGTGAAATTGTCCAAACTTTAAAAAACAAAAACATCCAGTGGCATAAGGAAATCTGAACAATAGCGTAGTTTTCTTGGATAGCTAAAGATGAGGAGTTAAGGCTAAGTGGCTCATGTGTAGTACCAACAGAGACAGCTTTGTGGTCTATGAAACTAACATTGACTTTCATTCACTATTCTTTATTTTAAAAAGTGTAATATTCTGTCTCTTGTCCTGCTCATATTCTATTCTTTTTGGAAAAAGTTGCAAATTTAAAACTATGTAGCATCTGAAGATCTGATACTTCTATAAATACACCATAATTATAACTGTTCTGAGTCTATTCCTATGATAGCTAGGCACTTTAAATATCACTTGATATAAAAGACAAGGGTTAGCAGTAGAACATTGTCTATGAGGAGCCCTCTGCTTTAGAACCAGCTTCCATGCTGGTTCTCAATTACCCAGTCATTTGACATGCTTCATGGCCAACCTCTTTTTAAAATGTAGGGTTTTTGATGACAGTGAGGATTATGGTGGAGGGGAACCTCTTTTTCCTCTCGGTTAGGTTTTACTTTAATTTGTTTGGGATTAGTTATTGATTTGAACAACCAGTTACTGTTTGTGTTCTTTCAAAGGTAAATACACACTCCTTTTTGTGATAGTATATTACAATGTTTAACATTCCTAGATTTGTATATTTCCGTCATACAAACATACACAAGTGAGAATCTTCTGTTTTTCTTATTGGCTGATGAATGGTAATTTCTAATTCTTTAAAGGTCAATAGGCTGTTTACACTGACTGCGCCAGCTAACTTTTTTGCAGCTAGATTTATAAGGACTAATTCTGGGCTTGCAGGTGTCTTGTTCGGAGGTGATGATAAATATTTCTGCCTTTTGTCAAGACTAGTGGAGTTATTGCCCATAAACTGCCAGATGCATAGATTAAAGTTGCCAGATGGATCTGTGGTCTGCTGCTGTCACTCCATGTAATTTCATGGAGCTCAGCGCTATCCTTTTTTTCTTAAGCATTCTCTTTCTGTCTAGCTATTTTTCTCACATCAAAATTACATGGGGTATTCATCTTCTATGCACTGGTTGTTGGATGTCTGCTAGCTATAGTAACACCAAGACACAACTTTGAAAATGCAGAAATGCTGGGGCTAAAAGAGTGCAGGAATCTCTGTACTTCCTGCAGTTATTAATTGCATACAATACTCTTTGCAGTATCAAGACACAGAAGAATGAGGTTAAGGTCAAAGCCTTAGCTCCACTGATTTCAATGACAATTCACACCAGCTCAGGATCTGCCCCGCTAACTCTGAATTTTCCTGCCCAGCATGAGCTGTCAAACTTTCAGTTTATGAAACACAATTGTTTTTAGCTGTTTTGTTGGGATTGCTGGTGAAGAATCCTATTCTCACTTAGTGCTTGAGCTCGAGAGGGGCTGAGCACTTGCAGTTCCTATTGACTTCAGTAGGAACAGTAGAAGCTTGGCACCTTTGAAAACTAGGCCATGAGCTTGTCATCCTATGAATTCAATCTTGGTTTATATTGCTCTGGAAAACAAACATCCACTTGAGTATACACTGAATTTTGGGAATGCTTCTGATAAGCAACGGTGTTTCTTTTTAGAACTTGATTTTTAGTGTGAGTCTTGACATTTGTGGGGGAAAAAAAAAAGACAGAGGTATAAACTTCTAGCATGTTATGCAGTTTTCACCTAATCACACTGTATCAGACATACACTGCTTAAATCAACACACAAGTGTTCTATCTATCCAACATGGTCTTGGAATGTAGCAATTGGACACTGTAATTTCACAGGTTTTAGTAATTGCGCAAGCTCACATGATGCATATATGATTTCTTGAAAATCGTGTATCAGAGGGGTAGCCGTATTAGGCCTGGTCTACACTAGGGTGGGGGGTCGAACTAAGGTACGCGACTTCAGCTACGCGAATAGCGTAGCTGAAGTCGAACTACCTTAGTTCGAAGTACTCACCCATCCAGACGCCACGGGATTGAAGTCCGCGGTTCCCCCGTCGACTCCGCCACCGCCGTTCGCGGTGGTGGAGTTCCAGAATCGACGGGAGCGCGTTCGGAGTTCGAACTATCGCGTCTAGATTAGATGCGATAGTTTGAACTCCGAGAAGTCGAACGCTACGCGTCGACCTGGCAGGTAAGTATAGACCTGCCCTTAGTCTGTATCCACAAAAACAATGAGGAGTCTGGTGGCACCTTAAAGACTAACAGATTTATTTGGGCATAAGCTTTTGGGGCAATTTTTTTTATTTCTCATAAGCTAAACAAACAGGACCTTCAAAATTACAAGCTGTATTGTAATTATCTGAGGAGATAATTCAAATCTCTCTCAAATATTAACTGACCAGAAACAGTTAACAAGGTCACAACACTTGTTTTGGAGTCAGATTTGGATTAAATGTACATGATGAAGCTTAAGTGACAGTAATACAAAGTGCAATATAAATAATTACAGAGCCCAAAACCTATGTTAAAAGAACATAACTTATGTTATAATTTAAGGAATGTAGAAATGCCAGATTTAGTTCACCCATGAAGCCTTAGTGTACAGAATTTGAATCCTGGGTCCTCAGCATTGTGCTGCTATTTGAGCTACAGGTCTAACAACATTGGCTGGCAGTACAAGAAGGCTATTTTCCCAGCGCAAGGATGGATTCCTGAGTCCAAGAGCGGATTGGGTGTTGGTGGTTTGGGGAATTCAGTCTGTGTGTTGTGTCTCCTTTGCCCAGAAATGAGTGCGCTCCTTCCCTGTGTGTTGTCCCCAGAATGGGATTGGCCACTGGCATAGTATGCTTGGTCTAGAAGTGACTAGGAGAAGCCAGGATAGTCAGTCTCTTGCTCTCTGCCTCTGCCCATGCAGTGACCCTGGGTGGTGGTGGGTAAATGGGCCGGGGGGAGGCACAGCAGTGGGCATGTGTTGGGTCCAAGGGCTTACATAGTCGGAGTAGGTCAGCCAGCTCTCTTCTCCCCCACTGTTGGTGCAGCTGCTCTGCCATCTTTGTGGTGGTTCTTAGTGCAGTACATTGCTATTGCTTTGGTGGTGATGTGGGCTTGGCTTCAATGTTAATTTCTTTGTTTCCTTCCTGCCACTATTGTTGTGGAAAGGAGATGAGAATTTTTAACATTTTACATTTCAATGGAATATGATTGGGAAGAGGGAGAGAAAAGGCACTCTGTAGCCCAAAGAGATTCTCCCTACTGAATACCAGAAGGCTTGTTGCAAACAGTGAGATCATCTCCAAAAAAAATGTTTCAAGAATCCTTTATAAAGGCTATATTTTTTCCATCTCAACCAGCCTCCTCTACAAAGGTGACTTGAGAACTTTAACTCTTCAGTGTCTTTAATTTAAAACAGTAAATTGTGTTCTGTTAGTCCAGAAAATGGACTCAAGTCTTTGAAATTTTCAAAATAAAAATGATTGATTAGTTTGATATTGAGGCTCACGAACTCATGAATAAACCTTCAAGCAATGTTTAGTTTGCTTGCTATGTAGTTTCAGTGTTGTCACACTAAAATGCATAAAATATCCATACACTAGTCTTAAAAAAAAAATGCACAATTTCACTTAACATAGTACCACACATAGGCACTAAGGTCAAATTCACAGATGGGTGGTGTCATTGAGTGGGCTCCTGTAGTATGTACTTGTCCACTAGTTAACTTGCTCCCAGTCCCATACTCATTCTCATTATCTCTAGTTTTAAAACATGGGTTTCCTGTCTTTAGAATTAGTCACAGTTGGGAGGTTGTTTTCTCTTTTAATTGTTCAACCCTCCCTTTAGGCTACTGATTCACTTCTCCAAATATATGATCACACATCAAAATATTTCTATGTACGTTGATTCCACTCACCTTTCCCTTCCCCCATTATCGAATCCTTCTAGTCGGCACTTTCTCAGACTAAACTTCAGGAGTACTTAGTAGCATGTATCTTTTTTCTGCTTTCATATTTCAGCACTGATTTATATTTTACTTCTACCCAACTCAGTGATGTATGAGACTTGCTGCTGCTGAGAGTGAGGGTATCGAACTCACTAAAATGTTTTGAAACTGTACCATGAAAGCTATGTTAAACTAAACTATATTGCCCAATGACTCAGTTCTTTAAAGTTTTGTTCTAAAAAATAAGTACTTTGATTACAAAGAGGAGACTTTGGTGCTATGATTGGAACCTTAGAATCCATGGCAGAAGCACTGCCTTTTAATGATTCAACATTATGGCAATAAGGCAGTTGTAGATATTAAAACACCTCCAAATTTATAACAGCAAAATAGTACTGGTAACTATTTTTTGTTTCCTTCCCCCTGGTTATTTTGGATATTCCTTTTTAGCATTTCAAATGAATGCAATGTTTGTGATATGTTGGTGCACTGTGTAAAGCTTGCTCTCTGTAACAGATGAAGTTATAATTCTGTGTAACAACAGGTTCCCAGTCTACCATTATTTGTACTACATGTTAAAGTTTTAAAGATAACTTTGGGAGGCTTATTCCCAAAGAAACATTGACCTGTCAAAATAGGTATTTTATAGTAGGTAGCCTGGTTATTTTACCACTGTCTCACAAAGAGAACATATTGAAGAGGAATGTAATATCTGGCTATGAAAGGCTGTAGGGGCTGATTGCACAGTTTGAGAGTGGATTTCTTGGCATAGAGTTAGACAGACATTTTACAAAAATGTCCTGTCTGGCTTATTGAAATCCACCAGCACCACTATTTCATTCTTTCCTTGATTCTCAGAAGGAAAAAACCATATCTAGTTCCAGTGCTTTACTACAATGGTCATCGTAAATCCTCAAACTAGAAGAAAACTCTGGAAGAATGTCCGTCAGAATTTGGCAGATGAGGTCTCTGACACTTATAGTATTCTTCCCCTTTATCTTTAACCTCATAGTAAATGTTTCCTTAACACTAGAGAGATGCTACCTGCTCAAACTTAAACAATGATCAATACAGGGATTTAAACTAGCATTAGGCTTGGTCATAGTAGCTTGTTTACATAGGAGAATACCAGAAAACTAATGTTCAGAAACCAAAATTAATTTCTCTCACCCTGAGTATTGTTAAGTACACTCATGTTGAGTATTGGTACTAAAGTAAACATAGAGGCAGCTGAAAACCCTTTCCCTTCATGATTACCTAGCCCCAAAGCTCCCCAGTGGAGAATTGTCCTCTTATAGGAACACTCTCTCCCAGCATGCCTTTTATGAGCCCCTTTAAATTTGTCAGTGATCTGCAGCTGCAACTTTATAGTGGCCATTTTGAAACTGCTTGCTGTATCTCCCTCTCTGTTTTCCTTTTCACATTCCACAATGTAGTCTCACAGTATTATCTTTGACATTTTGTCATAATCGATAGTTGCTTCTGTATTTTAAGCTACCACTATGATTGCAGCTCTTTATACTAGAAAGACAAAACTATCACTACTGGCTTTTCTGTCTATTGGTTATAAATGCCACCCTCCAGCAGAGCCAAGATCCTACCTAGTATCTGATATGTTGTGAGAAATTACATTCAACCTCTAGCGTATTCACCTGTGACAAGGGAGTGGCTGTATTGTGAGAGAAGTTATCCCTCACTCTTGAGAAGGTTGGCTGTAGGAATAGAGGGAACAGAACAAGTCAGATTTTTAGGGTGTTTGGGAGCAGTGTGCTGTACCACAGTGATCCTAGCCCTGAAGGTAAATACTAATTTAAAATAAGATCTCTGAAAAATGTTTAAATAAGATGGTATCAGATGAACTAGTATGGATATTTCTGGACATGGAAGATAGGTGCAGGTTCTCTCTCTATTTTTCTATCTACAAATATTTGCTCATCACTGATAAGCCAGATATAGTATATTGGAGCAGACTTTTTGATGTTTTCAAAGGTTGAAAACAAATTACTTCATCTGAGTGCCACTTGGCTGCAAGTAAATAAAGCTACAGTCCAAAGGAGTACCAATTAGAGAGCCAATTATAACCTGATTGATCTTTCCTGGCATGGGTGGGGAAGCTAGTAGTAGGTCTTTTGTCATGCTAGATGTGGACTTGACTTTGATGGAATGCATGGCTGTGTGTGATATGGGAAGCTTGACAGGTACACACACTTGAAATAAAGAAATGCACCATTGGGGCACCAAAACAAATGTATTAAAATAGTGTTTACTGTGTCATGCAACATAAAAGTAGCTGATTTTATAATTGTATTTCTAGATAGTTTAGTCACTTATTTGAAACATGCCTACAACACACTTCATACAGCATGTAACTAATTGTAGAAATTTGCTTTTCCATATGTGAAGCATGTTGCCAATATGCCTGAGATGGGCACCACAGTTGTGATTTTTCCCCCCTGTCCCGATGCAACTATTAATCTGTTATAGATTTAGATACTCTTCAGTCAGGGCCATTCTTGGAGCGGTGCAGGGCCTGGGGCAGAAGTGATTAATCTGTCACTTCTGGGACCGACTGTGCCAGCCAATCATGCTGGCCTGCAGGGCCCCCAAAAGCATGGGGCACAGAGTGGTCACCCTGATTTGCCATACCTTAGAGATGGCTCTGTCTTCAATTGTAGCTTTAGAGAGAGATAAGCAAGTGGCCATCTCCATCTCCCATACCATCACACAAGAGAAACTCACAAAGGGCTGAGAGCCTGTGTGGTAACACTAAAGGAGTGGAATAATGCACTCAGTTCAGAGGCTACCACGTTACCCTTTCATATTCCTTTCAGTCAATTTCTCTGTGTAATAGGCTTCTTGGTCACTGGATACTAAACTGACTCCTATATTTTGGAGAAAAAGGGATCAGATTTGGTAACATGGGTGATCTGTCAGGATGGTAGGTCTGTTTTAATCAAAAGGTCCTTGATTCATGTTCTTGACAGCAAAATATAGGAAGAAAAATTGCTTTCAAATAAAGTTGGGTTACTGGTTAGGTCTCATTATCAGTCATAATATTACCTTTATATATAGTCTGTCATCCTAAAAGACCCCTTTGTAAAGAACTTTAAAACTATAGCTCAGATCCTGCAAGCTCTTAAAGCACCCCTGCAGAAAGTTGCTTAAAGGTCTGTGTTTGCAGGATCAGGGTCAGTACCTATGTCTGGCACTAAAACATAGTAGCTGTTTAACAATGGGCATTAACACTGCATAACACCTTAGGACAGGAAATGAAGATGATCAGATCCACTTTATTTTAAAAAAGTGAAACGTAGACAGGTGTTCACTAAATTATTTTTGTTAAATACAAATACTACATTTTAGTCAGTTAAAACAATTATTTTTAATACATGTTGAAAGCTGCTGTTTTTCAGTACCCTGCTGAACAATAATATAGTAAACCTAGCCATTTCTATCTGTCATTACCAAACCTCACAATGATGTTCTGATTGATTATGCATACTGTGCATCTCCCAGATGCCAGCCAGATGTTCAGAGAACTCACAGTATTTGGCTTAAGAAATGGAGTATAAATCATGTCCACACTGACACACCTAGTGGAACAAATGGAAGGTATTCCTAAGTGAATGCACTACTTCAAATTTATTTTTTCCTTGAACAAGCTGTGAGACACTCTGCCTCATACATTGCAGGCTTATAGGTAAAACAGGAGACAAGAAGAACATGCAGATAGTAGATCAGCTTTTGCTTTTTTTGTTATCAGGGGGCAGTTGTGCTGCAAGGCACTCTGACTTCCCCACCCTGGCTACTTCAGAGAGCAGGAGCCTCGCCTCTCACCCACTAGGAGGGGAGTGTTAAGTGGCTGTGGGAACAGGAAAGGAAGTGCTGCTGACAGCACGGTTCCCTGCCAGTAGCAGATCAAAGGACAGCCTGGAAGAGAACAGAGGCAAATGGCCAGCTCTCAGGCAGGATATGAGAGTTGGGGTGTAAAGGGGAATCAGGAGAACTCTCTCCTCAGCCAGCTCTTCTGTAGGTTTATATTTCTGGGGTTGAGGAGAGTTGTTTCTCTTTTTAACCCTCAACCAGACTATAAGGTGTCTGTTGAAGTACAATGTGTGGTGTGTGGGTTCTCCCCCCGCCCCCTTCTCCCTGAAACCTCGTGCTCATCTCCCTGTCTCCTAGTTCTCACAGGGAAAAGACTCTTGCCACTTACCCTCAATCAGATCTTTTAGAATATGGCTCTACCTCATCCCTCCCCCTGTACATCAGACTGCTGTGGCTCTTTTTTGATGCAGAAATCAGCTTGCTTGCTTTCAAGCAACCTCTGCCTTCCATGTTGACCAAAAAATAAATCTCAAAGCAGGGACAAGGCTTCCAGGTGGAAAATGCAGCAAGTGACTTGGGGCCCACTCAAAAGTCTAAATTTTTTTAACCCAAGTCAGACACTTATTAATTATGTCCCTGGGTTTGCTGAAAAGTGAAGGTCATCGAAGAGAAGAGTCCAACTATGCCCTATGATTTGAAACATCTTCTCTCCTTCCTCAAGGCCCACTACTTCTATGATGTATGTAAGAAACTGGCCAACTAATAATGTCATTCTAATAAATCTAGAAGTGGAAAGGAGAGCAGAGGTAATGCTTCACAGTCTGGATGGGCTTGGCAGTATTCAAAAAGCCATGTGATCCTACTGCTCTCCAGCATCCTGCCACCTACATTTTGTAGCCAGGACTGAAGAGTAACAGTAGGGAAAAAGCCCAGCTCTGTGCCCACTTAAGAATATGATGCTTGGAGGGGAACATTAGGGCCAGGCTGGGAGAGGAACTTGGGCATTTGTTCTGCATCAATGAGACCATACTGGAGCCCCACAGACTGCCCTGTGTTCAGAGGGTGGATTTCATACTTCCTCTCCATCTTTGCCAGAATGGGACAGCTGCATAAATCTCAATTACTGCACTCAGGCTTTCTGCAGTATTCAAGAATTTTACTTACAGTGAAAATGGGTCAGAGCTGTCCTGTGCAGCAGGGAAACATTAACAATTGATTTTCCACCTTGCTGAACAATGCTGCTCTGCTCAATTTACATTCCCTCTTCAGTTCAGTGTTGTCAAGTGGTTGGGGTGGCAGGTGAAGATGTGACATAATAGCAGGGATTTAAAATCCATCACTATTATTGCTGCCAGATCCTGGTCCTTGATTTGAGTGACCACAATTCTTTTGCTCTGTAAGCGAGATAGGGAAGGGAGAGGAAAAAAATATTCCTTTCAGATTATCTCCACCACTCTGTATTGGTACACAGTCAAGAGACGATCATCGATTCTTTCTGACATGTGCGAAACCCCTAAAACTGATACAGTGCAGTCATCTAGGGTAGATCAGCCTCAACTTTAATATGTACGATCTTTCCTCTATAAAGCAACGCTCCTAGATTCAGTCAGTAGATCCAGATGGCTTTAGGGTGGGGAAAGAAGAAAACCCTCTTTTAATTAGGGGGAAGGGAAAGGAATGTGATGGTGGCTCTGAATGGGTCCAGAGACTGATTAACTAGAATTGCAGAAGCTTTTGGTTTACCATCACTGCTCTGAATCTCAGTCAATTATAATGTCTCCAAATAGCGAACATCTAATGATGGCTGTTTGATAGTCCATGTGAGCGGAACCAGTAATTTCAATGTATGCATCCACATATTGGAAAAGAATCCTAAACTGCCTCTGTGGTTGGGAGCCTTAAGGAGTGAGTTCAAGAAATGCAGTGGTATGATGACTTAATTGTCCTCCATCTCTAGAAATAGTCACTCTAGGTTAGGATTAAAACATTGGTGATGGTTTATGGGTTCTGTACCTCACACTTGTTACAAATAGCTTTGCCTAGTAGTAATGTCATTTTAAAGCTGTTACAGAAGCATAGTCATATTACTGCTATCTCAGCTGCTATCTTTCTGAAGTGTCCAGAAAAACAATCTTGGTGTTAAAAATGTAAAATGGAAGACAAAGTTGCTGATCCGCAATACTACTGACCAATACATAGCTCTCCTGCCCTCACACATTGAGATTTGTAGGGAGTTAAGAGAATTTTTGATCCGGTTTCAGTCAATCAATCAGTCAGATAAATTATTCATGTTCCAGACGTATAAATTAACGTAAGTAACTGGGAAGCAGGCGCCTGAGCAGATCTCCGCCAGTGTATGAGTGCTAATGTAAGTGGATTTCGGATTATTGAAGCACAAATGTTGCATGGCACATAATGATCAATTTCAGTGAGATGTTACAGATCTGCAAAATAATGTTCTGAATCAACTGGCAAACTGCTGAACTGCAATATTGTGAAATCAAAGATCAACAACTTTGTGCTGTTTTTGTCTTCATTATCCTAGAAGTACCTCTTCCTAGCAGAGCATAAAATTTACTCCTTAATTAGGTGGCAAATTGAGCCATAGGTAGAAGTGTATTGGTTCCTGTACTGGTCGTCTTAAGAAGACTAACATTAATCTGCCTCACAACTGCTTTCAGAAGTAGCCTATTTTTTCCAGGCTTCAAGAACACATGAGTTTCATGACTGCTTTTCAATTTTTTTTATACTATGCCACTGCAAACCACAGGAAGATATTTCTAACTCTGTAGATGCAATAAATGTACTAGCTTTGTGTTTCTTCCAAGTCTCATGGCTTTTAAGGAAAGAGGTGCAATCAGAAAATGTACATTGGACATTAACTAACACTTGTATTTAGCCCCATAGCTGTCTGGGTGTTTACACAAGGCTAGGTTGGCTTAGGCTGTGTAATACATTATTACTGCATTATAATGAGTGGTGCATTATTACTTCTCATGAGCAGCTCTCAGAAGGAATTGTGACCCATAATTACTCCCCTACTTCCCTCTTGCTCTGTGGAGAGAGGGACCTAGTGGTGGTGGTGCAGGGGGAGACAGTAAGTTACTGAAGGTCTTGAAAAGCATTTACCCTCCCCATATCTAGCCAGCTACTGTGCCTGGACTCAGGGAGAATGGTATATTGCTTACTATAGGAGCATGTTTTGGCCAGAACTATGAAGCTAATTAGGGATTAGGATGACCCATGTGCAAGGAGTGTGGGCTAGACCCAATAACTTGTTTTCCCCCAGTTGGCACAGAAGCTGTGTTAACCAAACAAGTTATTGTCGTCTTAAGGGAAAGGTGTCAATGAGGAAAGAAGGAAACTATATTAATAGCCCAGTTATTATTCACCATAATTCTTGCTCCAGGAGATTGTTAGGCTGCATTTGTGACTATTGTATAGGTTCAGAAGCATAAGAGAGATGGTTGCTTACATGCCCACCATACATAGCCAGGCATAATCTAAGCCTACAGAAGGAAGAAACATTCATAGACAGCAGAGTCCTGTGGCACCTTATAGACTAACAGACGTTTTGGAGCATGAGCTTTCGTGGGTGAATACTCACTTCGTCGGATGCATCCCACGAAAGCTCATGCTCCAAAAGTCTGGTAGTCTATAAGATGCCACAGGACTCTTTGCTGCTTTTACAGATCCTGACTAACATGGCTACCCCTCTGGTACTTGACACTCATAGATAGTTCTCTTACAAATTCTCAGGATAGATGTGTGGTAGAAGTGTTAGTGTAATTTTATTTTTTATTAAGTTGCTATTGCCATTTGAAAGCACTAAAGATCCACAGAGGCAGGAGGCTAAAGTCCACAGTGATCTATGATACTGTAGGTTAATTCATTTTTCTCTCGACTATTGTTTATCATTTGACACTGGGAAAGTTTGAAAAGCTATTCAACTTAAAGTGGAATAGCTTCTTACTTTCAGTAGCACTTCAGATGCACTTTTAAAATATATTTCCTAACTAAAAGGACATGTAGAGTAACTTTTTGTAATTCACTGTTCTAACTTTTTTACTTTAATGTACTTCCTATATAATCTGCATAACCTATTTTTCATCTGTTATAGCTACCTCAGCCAACAGATAGTGCTGTGCTCTTTTTATGATATTGTATAACATTTTAAAAAATGTATTGCAGCCAAACTGCACATTTAATTACTCTAGCTTCACATATATTTCCCAACAGAAGTCCCCAGTAATATGTTTATCATAAACATTTGAACTGAGATGCAAGAAGTAGCTCAGTCACTGATGAATATTTATATCAAGTCAGAAGTGGGGAAACAGTTCAACTGCACATTTAAAATGAGTCAGAGGAGCCAATAGCAGTCTTATGTGAAACTCCTTCAGGATCAGGTCAACAGTTTGGTAGGTTTTCGATACTTGGAAATAATGGGGAGGCAGTGTGACCTAGTGGCAAGAGTACTGGACTAGGACTTAGGAGACCTAGAGTCTATTCTTGGCTCTGACACTGGCCTGCTGGGTGATCTTGGGTAAGTCACTTCCTCTCTCTTCCTGTTTCCCTATCTGAAAAACAGGAATAATACTGATGCCTTTGAGATCTAGTGAAAAATAGGACTATATAAGAGATGAGCATGATTGCGATGAACATTCGGCCTGGTTCTTGTACTGTACTCTGGACTTAATAAATAGACTTGATCTAAATCAGAACACAAAGGTGCAGTATTACAACCTTTATTCATGTGACTTAAATGAGACTGGTCATGTCAGTGAGTTTACAAGAGCCTTCACTTTTTAAAGGATCTGTTTAGGACCCAAGTGCTGCCAGCACTTACTCACTTGCTCAAATTTCAGCATGTGAGTAGTTTCATTGACTTCAGTGGGACTCTTTGTGTATTTAAAGTTAAGCACATGCAGAAGTTTTGGCAGTATGGAATCATAGCTGTGTTCTCTACAGGCTTGACCTCTCTTTCCCTGAAGTGAAGGGGGAGCTTTGTTATGGACTGCAATGAGACCTCATGAGTCTGAGCATGTTGAATCTTCATTGACTATATGGTAAAATATTTTACATAATGTGTATTATGTCTTTAATATAACTTGTATGTTACATGTAGGTGTAAACTAAATAGTATGAGATCTGCCACCTAACTGGTCACCATTCAATATATAATTTTTGGTGGTGAATATATTCAGTTAACGCACTTGAATTTGTCAAATAATAGCAATGTAATATCTGAGAAGCCCTAATCTGGGTTTTCTACTAAAGATATTTCTATTGCATCACATCTAGTGTTTCATTTTTGCAACTATAGTATTAAACTGTGACATTTCGTACCCTTACCATAATTCTAGTCATTCTTTTTAGTTTTTACTATCCATATCCTATCACCTTTAGATGCTTTGTAATCAGAAAACAGAACTTTTAAAAAATAAGATAAATTAAGGTCCTATATGAAAAATCATGGTCCCAGTCCCAGTTAACACAGCCTCCAGCATCTATGTGGAATCTTCTTATTTTAACTGGGCTCTACATGGGTGCAGGGGGCTGTTGTAGTAGGTTCTAAGGCTACATCTATATTTCAGTTGGGAGCTATGATTCCCAGCTCTCGCAGATGTATCCATGCTAGCAGCGTAGCTGGAGTAGCACAGGCAGAAGAGTACATACCCAGCCAGAACCCCTGGATGTATACTTGGGTGTCTAGCCACTGCCATGCTCCTACACTGCTAACTTTAGCACACTAGCCTGAGCAGAGCCAGAGCCAGAGGAGAACCAGGCAGGGCTGGCTTTAGGGCAATTCCACCGATTTCCAGGAATCGGGCCCTGCAGTGTCCAGAAGAGGGGCCCTGCACCCTCTGCTGAAGTGCCACCAGAAACAGCAGCAACCAATTGAGCTGCCGCCAGATCGCTGCCGCTATCTTCAGTGGCAGCTCAATCGCTGCCGTTGTCTTTGGCGGCAGCTGTTTTGAATCGGGCCCTGCACGTCCTAAAGTCGGCCCTGGAACCGGGGACTGATGACTCAATAAATTGCCGTGTTTTATTCACTTCCTCTGATGTACCTGACACCCGCCACTGTCTGAAGACCAGATGAACTATTGGTCTGACCCAGTATGGCCATTCTTATGTTTAAACTCCCTCCAGGCTGAAGTTTGCCATAACAACTAGTGTGGGGACAATTTTTTGTTTGTGCTATGTCCATTACTTTGTACAGGATTGCTGAGAACATACATTTTATTCATATTGATTGCCTATTTAAAAAGGCTTCAGATTAAAATGTGAATGGTGAGATTTTCAGTAGCACTAACTGTATTCGGGGCACTAGTCTGAGTTTTACCATTGATTTCCATGGAAGCAAAGTTAGGGCAATGCTGAGCGTGTTTAAAAAAAAAAAAAAATCCACACTTCCAGAAGAATTTTCAAGTTCACAATGTTCACCAGTAGTTTGACTATGTTTCTAAGTTTCTTACTCATAAAGTATCCACACTAACTAAAGGTTATAAATGTATGAAGAGTGAAGCAATAGGCAGGTTATACATGCAGTAGTTATACATGCATCTTTGGGAGTTGTGGAGATAAAATAAATTGTTCTGAATGAAATGCCTCAAACAGTCTTGAAGAGAACCATTGTGATCTCCCCTTAAATGTGCAGTGGTGCCCAGATGTGCTGTAATTTATTTTTTTTAATGTAAACTGATGTGAAGATCCTTACTAAATATTAAACAACCCCTTGAAACTGGTGCCCAGAAATAGCACTTCATTCTCTCTTATTGGTTTTGGGGTCAAGTGTTGGGAGTGGGGAAGAGATCATTGTTTTTCTTCTGGCTAGTAAATTCAGACACATGGTGAAGCTACAGTACTGGATTTGTGTTTCTGGATTGCATGTGGAATGCTTGTTAAGGGTGCCTTGAGCACTGGACAGGAACTTTATTTTAGATTTATACAGATTATGCAAAATTAGGGGCCATCATATGTTGACCTTCCTTGGCCAAACTGGCAGCATGAAAGATGCTTCTCTTCTTGTCTGTGTGTATAGGCTTCCACCAACAGTAATATCCATGCAGTTCTCATATTACCAATCCAATCAGAAGGTTTGGAGGGAGTCTGTTCACTTCTTTCTTGATTGCAAATCCCCTTTTGAGTTTTCTTTTTCGGGTTTCAGGGTGGTAGCTGTGTTAGTCTATATCAGCACAAAGAACGAAGAGTACTTGTCACCTTAGAGACTAACAAATTTATTTGAGCGTAAGCTTTCATGGGCTAGAATGCACTTAACTGGTTTTAGCCCTCGAAAATTTATGCTCAAATTTGTTAGTCTCTAAGGTGACACAAGTACTCCTCGTTCTTTTTGTTTGTCTTTCAGAAGCTTGTCATTACTGGAAGGATGAAGCGGTGTGTGTGTGTGTGTGCGCGTGCAGGGGAACAGTTGGCAGTTGATTCGCTGGTGCAGGTTTGTGTAGCATTGTATTGGTTTGCTGCTAGTCCATCTAGATCGCCACAGATGGCCAAAAACACATGCAACAGAATTTAGAAAGCCAAAGGAAGAAAGATCATAACTCAACAATCATTTAGGCCCCAGTTCAGGAAATCATCTCGGCTCAGGACATCACTTAAACATGTGCATAAATGTAAATACATTCAGTTGGACTTAAGCATGTGTCTAAGCGTGCTGATTAGGGATGCTTTTTGGAATCCGACTATATTGGGTAGCAGGCACAAGCACTGTAGTCTTTCTTCACTTTACCAATGTAAGAGTAAGGATTTACTTTAGAGCATTCTAAACCAAATTTGGTATTTGGACCTTTTCAGCATCAAAACATGTCTGCTCAACCTTTAAGGGTCTCTCCAGTTGTGAATCAAAGAGGAAATAGATTTCTTATCCCACTCATTGCAGCTGCCCAAGAAAACTAGCCTTTGGGGTTGTATTTTTCTGGAAAACTTTAAATGGTAAGAGTTAGACTTGCCTGTTCTCTGTGCATACACAAGAGGAGAGGACAGAACTGTAATCTGCACACTTCCTGACTTCCAGTTGCTTAACCGAGCAATTTGTGTTAATAGATTTGGGTTTTGTTTTGCACTTAATTCTCACAGTATTTTGTTGTGAGCTTCTCTGCCAAAATGTTTTAGTGTGGCTACCTCAACTTAGATTCCTATTTAGGTACCTAAGTAGCTGGCCTTCCTTTCAGCTCGGTACAGCTCCAAGTGGCCTTGTTTCTTTATGGTGTCTTTGGAATATTACCAGTACTATTGCAAAATTCCCTTTCCACTATTCAAAACTACGGTTTCAGCTTATACAAGTAAACAAACCAAAAAACCTCCAAATGCTATGCATGTGGATAGCGATGTCAGTGTTTGTTTTACAAGTGTGAAGCTTTCATGTCTACATGTTTGTGTATCTGTGCATGTAACACATTTGAGGTCTTTTCTCAGCAGCCTAGCACAAGTCTTGTTTTCAGTAATAAATGAACAGAAACTAGGCAGGAGGCAGTGGCTGCCTGAGGAGTATGCCAAATAGCTGAGCTGTCAGCCTTGAGAGACAGTTTTCAGTTTTCTGAAGCTAAGGTGATTGACCTTTTTGCTTCTGACATGTTTTCAGTGTATTCTAGATCACACAGAGCAGGTTAAAGTTTCTTTGTTTCAGCTCCACCAGAGACAATGTTTTTCAATACTTCAGGAATTGGTGTGCAAGTCTCCCTGGGCACCAACAGAATTTACTTTTACAGGAATTACAATTTTTTTAAATGAGTAATATTTTGCTAGGGCCCTATCTCAAAACTCACCTGGATGAGGAGTCCTTAACTAAGCAAGAATTTCAGCTGATGTCAATTAGGACTATTATGGATAAGGAAGTATGTGCAGAATAGTTCCCTAAATGTGTTGCTCTCAATTTAAACAGAAATTGAGGCAGCAGAACTACTAAAAATGTGGCTGAATAATTGCTCTATAGCCTATTTTTGCAGGCTTCAAATACAGAATGTTTAAAAATTATTTCTTCTTGTCCTCTGAGTATTTTACAGGGTTATTTTTTAACCAATGTAGTACCTTGAATACTACCAATATGGAACTTTCCAGGTGCTGTACATGCTGAAATATATGTTCCTACCATATAATATCTACAAACTGCTCTTTTGGATTAGAGCAGTAGCTCATCTAGCTTGTAACTTGTCTCCAACAGTGGACAGTACCAGCTGTGTCAGGGCAGGTGCAAGAAACCCCAAAATTGGCAGTTATGGAATAAGTTGCCCACCAGGAAAGTCTTTTTTCCTAATCCCCAATAGTTAAAGGTTGGCTTGCCCATAAGCGTAAGAGTTCAGATCCCTTCCAAATCACATTTTGTTTTTAATCCTTCCTATTTTAACTTTGTTCATAGTTTTTTAAATCTGCTAGACTACTGGCCTTAATGTCCCACCCATCATAGAAATCTCATTTGCCATTATCACAAGGCAATAATTAATGTTCGGTCTTGCACCATGATCTGAATCTCTCCAAACCCAGAGGAGTGAGTCACACAAGAGTACATCCTTGACTGAGAATAGCTCATTGCCAACCATGGATAAATGGAAACTAGGAAATGAGCCTGTTAGTGGACTTCAACTGTCATCACAGACTGTAAGATGGTTCCTTAGGAATTCTGATTCTGTATCATGTAGGACTTAAGGAGTATCATTCAAACTGTACCCTGAATGTCATTGCATAGATAAGTGCACAGTAGGACAGAGGGTAGGACACTTATGTGACAGGTTCACTGTCTCTTTGCAACAGTTTGAACTTTCAGAGTTTAATCAAGGAAATAAAACTCATTACAATAATCTTGGGAGTGATAAAGGCCGGCATGACTTTGAGCAAGGGTTGCATCTGTAAAGAAAGATAGGTCATAATCTCAGTGGCAGCTACAAATGGGGAAAAAAAGACTACAGGGCAAAGTGGCTGACTGCATAGCCAGAAGAACAAGAATTCCAACTGTACCCGAGAGTCCATGCTCTAACATACACTCACTCTTTCCTAGTAGTATGTTCTCAACTGATACAGAAGGCACATTCCTCTACATATTCTTCCAGTGTCACAGTCTTGCTTGCATTCATTCGTTATTTTATATTACACTTGCTGCTGAGCCCCTGGGAGCTGTTCCAGCACGCAGGAATGGCAAGCTATAGAGATGTCCTGGCCATGCCCTCTTTCTTTTATGCCACCTGTGCAGGTAGATTGGGGGGTAATATAGGACTCTTATTATGAAGAAGTCTGGTCCGTGCCTGCTGTGGCTCAGCACCCTGAAACCAGCCTCAGGCCACACAAGCTCTGACTCCTTGATCACCTCACCCTAGTGGTAGAATGCACGCCAACCCCTGAGGCCTTGAAGTGTTCCCTGCAGCATGGATACTGGACGTTCAAAGTAATTACCAGGTAAGCTGCCCCTGAAGAGACAATGTGCACACTGCTTGACAGGCACAACTCTGGGTCAGGTCCTTCATAACATTACAACACTGAAATATGTTTATAGTGAAACAATAAGGTTTTATTATCAAAGGTGATGCTTTGAGATAGTGGGTAAGAATAAGTGAAAACAGAAATGGTTACACAACACAATCCTAGGTCAACACTTATCAGTGGTTACCTTTCCTATTTAATAAAATGGATATTTTCCTCCCAAGGATTCAGTCTTTGACAGAACTGCTGGTTTTCAGTCAAAACCAGGGTCCAGTCTCCATGAATACCCTGTGCCTTTCAAGGGGTTTTCTCCATGAATGGATAAAAAAGGTAGAATTTGGGGTCTAAGAGGAAGGGACGTATCCTTGTCCCCAGAGCCTGGATGAACCCTTGGTTCCTTTCCTGTGGTGATTGCTCCAAGGTGTCTTCATATACTCCTGTTCACTCCATTAATTTGGCTTCCATTGTAATAGTTTATCATGCTTAATCTACATAGCTGACACCAACCATGAATCAGTGCCTCTTGTCCCCACAACTGGTTTCAGTTCTGCTTTGGACCCAAATTTCAATACTTATACACAACTCCTTAAATATCTGTACATACTGATCTTAATTGTGCGAAGTATGATGTATAAGCTTTTATTACACCTCACATGACCCTCTTTGAATAAATACTAACATGTTGGCTGTAATAAGCTAGTTAGGCCTGATGGGAGTTGCTGTTGTAGAACAGCAAACCCTTTGGCAGCTGCCATGGAGGAGTTTTTAAGGTCACAGTTTGTTCTTGGTGCTATCTTCTGGAACTGTTCCAAGAAGGAGTGAAACAATTGTAGGGCTATTCTAACTATCCTGGCAAGTGGTGGCTATTAGCAAGTCAATGGAGCCTTGTAGTCAATGATATTGACTGTTCACCAAGCTAACAAACAAAACATTGACAGAAACATCTTTGTCATCTTTATACTAACAGTAGATCTTTAGCACTCATACCATATCTTTGGGTATTTCCATGCTTTATCCAGGTAAAAAGCACAACTGACCAGATTCAGAGAAGCTTATAGACATCTTTGTCTTGCAAAATATATGAATTTTCAATAATGCAAGAATTTCTTATGTTCTTGCATTCCTATGCCACCTTGAGTAAAACAGACCATCCAGAAGAATTAAAAGAAAAGAGAGCTGAATTTCATAATAGTTCACAGTTGGGTACTAAAGAAAATACATTATTTAATATAGTGATCAGAAGGGGCTGCTTTCTTAAAATTGATTTCTATCATTTTGTAAACTTCTAGTATAGGCTCACAGTACTAATATTGACTTTTCCTCTATTACAATTTGAAACATATGACATTGCAAACATTTTGGCACTTACAGGGCTTTCAAGCAGTCTGTTAATGCAAAAGGCAAGATAGAAGAGCAGACAATATAACAAACTCAGAAAGCATTTCAACAGAACATGTCCAATCTCCATTTACGCAATCTTCCAAGAACTAAAGTTAATAGTCTAGTATATTGTTGCAGAGGAATAAAGTCAGATATCTACAGTAGATGCTTCACATTTAAATGAAGATGTTAAGTACTGAACAGTTCAACACAACTGTAAGGCATTTAACTTCTAATATATAGATACCTTTTTGGCCCAAGTTGGTGTCTAAAGTGATTGTGTTCTAATACATGAATATTAGATCGTTAGTATTGTATCACACTGGTCAACTGAGTGTAAGGTTATGAATAATCCTATTGAAGTCAATGAGCCGCTCCAAGATCTAGGGTTTTCTATAATGCCTACCACAGCAGTAAGCATTTAACTTGGAACTGATTCTGCAAAAAGTACCAAGAATTCTTGTTAATTTTGCACTAACTGAAAAGGCCCATGTCCATCTTTTGAGTTCAGTTTTCTTGTCTGGGAAGTTGTATGTTGTCTGTCTCAGAAATAACTTTAATTTAATAAGTGATCTGATTGTTTGTGAATGGGCAAATGTGAAGTATTCATCTGGGAAATCCTGCTTTACTGGTGTATTAGATCCCTCTTTTCCAATCTGGTTGTTAATAGACGTGGGAACTGTATGTCCTTTGTATTCTTTGTACTATTCCTGTTCCAATAATTCAGGACCAGATTTTTCTTACACTGCTTTTTACACCAGTGTAACTGTATTGTCTTCAGTGGGACTACTGCTGATTTAATATATTGGTGTAAACTCAGAATCAGGTCTTCTGTTTCTGTTCCTTTTAATCTGCTCTTGTAAATATCTGCTATTTTGACATACTCTTCCAGCAGATATATAAAAATACTTAATATATTAAGTCCTCACAATCTCTAGATCAAGCAATTTAGAAAATATTTCAGCAAAGAGCATTGATTTGGAAGCTTCCCATCCAAAACTTCATATATGAACATGATGCTGACACTTTGGCTGTAGCTGTTATATTTCCACCTGCTCTTCTGTTGCTATCTAGTCAATGGTGGTGGGTGGGGGTGTGGTTTTTTTTTTTTTAAACTTTCAGTTTTTCCCCTTCTGTTTCTTCCATATGTCTATCACCGTTGATCATGTACTTTCAGGGCTTGCCCACATGGGAGGTTACTGCTCAGCAAACTAGAGTGTGAATCTACAAAGCACTAGCTTTGGCACAGTAACATCCTATGCAGACTAAAAGTTCCAGGTAGTACTCTGCTGCATAAAGACAGTGCCAATCTAGTAAGCTATTGATTCATACCCAGGCTTACTGTGCAATATTGTCCTGGGTAGATAAGCCCTCAGTCTCAAGTTTTTACTCTGCTTATACAAGTAGAAATCACTCTGCTTCAAATTTTCCATTATCTCAAATTTAACTATTCATTCTCCATTGCACCAGTGTACTGACCTCCTCTAGATGACAGAGGAGAACTGTGATCCTAAATGACAAGATATAAAACCAATTTTCTCATATTTTGCCTTTAGTCTCAATGTTGTCACAGCCCCTGTGTTCTTTTTAGGTAAGACTTTCAAAATATCTTCTGTAAAACACACCTGGCCAAATCTGATTTCACACATTTAAAGTCAGCGAGGACATTCTGAATTTATGGTGGTGTAAAAAGGATCAGAATCTGGCCATCAGGGCTCTGCTATTGAAATGGGTATGTGGAGGGGTCAACATATTTAATTTCCTGGTACTAACATCAAGCACTTCTGTTTTATTCTGGCAATTAAGCTTCCTCTGATAGATTTGTAAAACATTAATTTGCTTACAAGTATCAGAGGGGTAGCTGTGTTAGTCTGTATCCACAAAAACGAGGAGTCCAGTGGTACCTTAAAGACTAACAGATTTATTTGGGCATAAGCTTTCGTGGGTGTAAAAACCCATTAGAAGTGGGGCTTTTTACCATGAAATCTTATGCCCAAATAAATCTACTAATTTGTTTACAGTTGGACTAAGAAAGGAAGTGCTGTAGTTTTAAAAACTTCCAGTATACAGACTTAAACACACACACACACACACCGATCAATTTCTTTGAACAGCAATTTGGTATTGGCTGCAAAGCCCCTTACAAAGCATAGTGTGAGCATCTCAGAAATATGATCAATTTTATCACAGCTTTTGTAAAACCTCTTTCAGACTCCACTCCTCACACAAGATATCTGTGTTGGAGGAGGAAAAGAGGGTCTACAGAACAAATGACTCAGTTTCTGCTCACAGGTATGAGGAACACTGGTCTTCATAGGTGCTGGAACTGGGGGTGCAGCTGTACCCCTTGGCTTGAAGTTATTTCTATCAAATACAGGGTTCACAGTTTGGTTCAATGGCTCTCAGCAACCCCACTATAAAAACTGTTCTAGTACCCCTGCTTGTTCTGAATTGTAACCAAAATGACATATTTCTATCTCAATTAAGCCAAGTGTTTTCATGTTCATTGGACTTACAAGTGGCAGTAACATGACCTAAAACACTACTGCCATATATTTCATTTGAGTTTGAAAGGAATTTATTCTGATATATGCTGTTAGGGTTACAAGGATATTGAAAAATCTCTTAGAACTTAATGTATTTTGTAGCCAAGGAGAGAACTGTGTCAAAGTACAACATACAATATTGTTGAGTAAAGCACAGATCTTAAATGCTCAATCTCATACACCTGATTAGTGTTCTGCTTATATGAATATATTGACAAATGTGGTATGCCATATAGCTGTAATTAATAAACTGCAGGTGTTTCAATCCATTGGCTCAATTTTATATTTATATTCTGATGGCAGAGACCTTTTTCCTTATCTATTAAGCATATTTGTAGAGACGGTTACATTAGGCTGGTTATTTAACTATGCTTCCTTCTTTGACTAAGATTAGTATCTGGAAACTTTAAGGTTTTAAGTTTGAGGGTTATTAGTGATACAAAGTAGGTCAAAAGCCTTGTGCAAGTTCAGCTCTCTGACTACTTACAACAGTAAAGGCAGCAGCACTTAGCCTGTCTTTTTTTTCTCCCCCCCCCCAAACTGCTCAGCAAAAAGACTTGCAAATTGCAACATATCCCCTTTGAGGTTCTTCTAAAATGAGTCTGTTTGCTGCTGTTCATATGGTCCCATTTTCTTGTTAAATTGACTGAAGAAACATGCATGCTTTACTGAGGTGACATAAATGGATTGTGGTTTTCATCACATTCTCATTTCCCTGATGATCCCGTTCCTCCCCCTCCCCCATGTTCTTAACATCAAGAGCTTATAACAACCCTGACTCAAAGAGCTGGATATTTCAGTATTTGGTGTTCAGCCAATTATCAGTTAAATGGAGGACTTGCATTAAGCTACGGTAGCTGGACATGCAGAGTTTGCCACAGTCTTGACACAGTTCAAACTATTTGGCTGAGAGCTAATTCCAGCAAGTAGGTGGACCTGGGGACTTGAGGGGGAGAGATGATAAATGCTGGATAGATGTCTTTGGGAGGCCCCAGATATGTTTTGCCAACTCCATAAAAATATGGCCAAGGTAGAGATGTCCCCCATTCCTTCTGTGTAAAGAGTCTATGGAAGAATGTGTACAGGGTTCTTCCCTCTGCCAATTCATCAATATGAAATGTGGCAGTGCTCCATAAAAGAGTTGGGATGAATGCAGGGTCGTGAAGAGAGGTGTGTGTGTGTGAGAGATGCATTGTTTTTTACTGAAATTATAATCCAACTCCATTTTTCAATGGCACAGTCATAGGCTATGAAAAACAAGCTGAACAGCTATTTTTTATTGTTCCTGGCATCCTTGGCAAAGAACAGGCAGTGATGGTTTAGATGGGCAGTCTGCTCACACTGCCGGTGTTCTGTTCTGTAGGAAGACCCACCTTTGCACCAGTGCTTCAGCACTGGCACTGCTGACTGCCAACAAGACAGGTTGTACTGCAGCTGGTGAATTGAAAACTCGTTACTCTTGGACTGTCAGTTAAATACAGCATGTATCGTGAGAGCACAGCCTGCAGCCACTCTATGTGCAGACGATCAATCCATTGTCAAGATATCATGATCAGAGACTCAGCTGAACCATGAGGGAGTGAGGTAACAGAATTTGAGACCCACGTTGTTCACTTGCCCTGTTTGGCATCAGTGGAAGATACGTAACCAAGAATGGTAGGAGATGCAAAAACAGTGTAGATGAGGATGGTCCTCATTTTTACTTTTCACTCTAAATCTCAATGAACTGCAAAGTTCATTTTTTCACACCTGAAAGTTCCTAAGTAAATCTCCAATCCAGTGAAGACTTAACTTTATACAGATTTGTCTGTAACTCTTGGCAAGATTGGGGCCTAATTTAGAAGGCTTTGGTACAATGTTGCATACATATAGCAAAAATAGATATCCATAAAGGTGAAGAACTGCTCAATATTAAAACAGATAATTTTTCCATGTTACCACAGCCAAACATTCTATGCTAAAGTCAAAAATTAATACTGGAATAAAAGTTAAAACTAACCTAGACTTGGTACAGGCAAAAATATGCAGTGAAATTTCATAATGTTTGTAGAAGATGGACATCTTTTTCCATTGAAAATTGCCTTTCATTTTGTGGGAAAGCTTTGGGGGAAAAATGTGAGGTCAACAAAATATGGCTCTTTACATTTTAACAGCTAACATGACTCTTTCTCTCCAGCTTACACTGTTTGAGGAACACTAGGGAATGTTAATTCACTGAAACTGAACTTCAAGTGAATATTGCAGAATACTAAAAATGAATTTTCAATTTGTAATTGCAAAAATTTGCACTGGTTATGCAGTTATATTATGCTCATCCTATCAGGAAGCAAAAAATGTGGTGTGCTCATATAATCAAATGAGGTGCAATTTAGAATATTGCATACTCACAATCAACTGCTTGCAAAGGAGGGAGTGAACAACGAATCATTTTGAACAGTTGAGAAACTTCAATCTATTCCTGGATCTGTTTGAGCATGGGATGACAGGTGGGGGAAGGGGAGAGAGCAGGAATAATCACCTATCATACTCTTTTAACCTTCTGTATATTATTTTTATTTGAGTTGTGTATATACCAGTGTATGCTTTAAAGATATTTCCCTATTTTGATGCTCTCTTTGCACAATGAGCTACAAAAGTGTTTTAAAGTCATTAGGCATATGACTGTGTGGCTAATTAACATGTACTCATAGGAGAAATAAAGAATTACAGACAACACAATCTATTCAAGTAGCATGTGTGTATAAAATAGGAAGAGGCATCATTTGTCATGAGTTGATATCAGAAATTATAAATACATTAGATTCATTTTGCCATCTTTACTCACTTTGAGCAGTAAATACTTTCTGCCATTTACTAGTACTTATTCATATAAGTAGAGGAAGGCAGAATAGAGCCCAATGATAACAAATTAAAGTTACACTAAAGGGGTAACCATGTGTAAGGCAGCCTTTCATGTGAGGGGACAGTCATAACCAGAGATGAGGCTACAATATCGTAAAATAAAATACTCTGTAGAGGTTCGTTCTTCAAAAGGCTTTCAAGTTGCTCCTTTGCTTTTTCAACGGTCAAAGTTTCTACTGTGCTGTAAATCAAAATAATTTGGCCAATGTTGTGTAAGTTTAAATTTTAGTGCTGGTGTAGCTATGATTTCTGTAGTATTTATGTAGGCCTGTGTGTTTCACTAATTCTGTATCACAAGTCTATTTCTATAAAATGGCATATGAACTACTGTTGAGGAAACCTATCTGTAGTGGAAATATGAGACCCATCATTTCATCAGTTGCATATGTGCAACCCCTCTTGACCTCCGTGTTAGTGGCTACTTAAGAAAGAGTGAGCCCAATTCTCCCCAGTATTAGAGCTGTTTGTTTGTTTTGTTTGTTTGCATTGCTCCTCTGGTACAAAGCAGCTCTAAAGCCAGTTAGGCCCTCACTACTCTAAGTTAGGATGGGGACTAGTTTCACTTACCTTTATCAGGGCTGATCCTGAAACTGTATGTTGAGTAGTCTTCCTGATACAGACTATAATTGCTAGTTATTCATCAGACATGTTCATGATGATAGTCTCTTACCAACAGTATTACATCTTTTTGGATCATATACAAATGTTCACCATATTGTCTCAATTAATGCAGCATTGGACAACCATTTATAGAGTGTTTCTGGAATACTTCTGGAGACCTGGAGAAGAGCTCTGTGCAGCTCAAAAGCTTGTCTTTCTAACCTCACCCACCAACATTTGTTGGCAATATCTTTTACTGGACCTTGTCTCTCTACTATCCTTGGGCCAAGACAACTACAACAACACTGCAGACAACCATATACACAGGGACATACTGTACTTTGGAATTCAAATTTGCATTCATTTTCTTCAAAAACTGGGCATAAGATAGAACAAAGAAATAATGGTCTGAATGACACAAGTGATCTTTCCAGCAACCTTTTCACATTTGATTATATTCCTTTCTGTTTTCTGGTTCAGAATATTGCTTCCTAGAACTATGTGTACACACTGGATCTAAACTGAGCTCTCTGAGGGGTGTGTGTGTGTGTGTTAACTTTTTTTTAACCCCAAGATGGAGAAATAAAGAAAAGTCAGCTTTTTTAGGATTACGTAGGATGCAACAAAGCTATGTATATTTTTTTTGCAAGCGATGCCAAAAAAAATAACTCAAACTAGTTTTAGATTCAACTTACTTCCCTCCCCAACCACAGCAGGGCAAATGTTTTTGGATTAAGTTAAACTCTTGATGGGGAGAGCACAAGAATTCATTCCGAATTTTCTGTACAACAAAGACCAATTCATTTTGAAAGTATTGCAGATTTAGTCATGTCTTAACTCACTAGATACACTTCAGGAAAACATTTGACCCCTTCCCTCTTCTTCTCCCTCCACTGGAAATAACAGAGATTCTAAGCATTTTGGGGTTATGATAATGTAATGTCTAGCTAATACTTAGTCTGGCCATGAGTGCAGGGGACTGGACTAGATGTTCTCTTGAGGTACCTTCCAGTCCTATGATTCTGTTTTTGATTACCAGGAAATGTCCTGTGATGGGATTCCCCCAGAGTGCAGCCTGGGACTGTGGGACTACTATGCCCCTTAACTTTCTCCAGCCTGTGCTGTCTCTCACAATGCCTTGCTAGTGACCAGCAGCAAGCTCCACCAGGCACTGTGATCACTCAGCACAACAGCCTGAGGAACATCACACACCCAGCTAGATTGCATGGATACTCCCAGAGCCACTCCTGAATCACACAGGCACCAGAGCCAAATCCCCACCCCAGCTCCAAGCACTCTACCTAGGGAATAGACCATCTTGCTCTGCTCAAGATGGGCAGTGCAGATTGATTGATTGGTTCACCACTTCAGTAATGGAACGATGTTGTTTTGCAAAGGCTGGTGTATAACCAGAGATTACCAGGGAGCTTGTATGCAGTTTGTGGCAAAAGATATACCGTTAAATTTATTGACTATAAAAGATAGACAGTCAGTTACCAAAATAAAATTATATATGCATGCAGTCTAAGCTCTCAACCCTATTGAACTGGGCCACATCTAGATTAAGCAGTTTCTCAGCCCCACTGGATATTATAGTTCTTAATGCACAGGTTTGGCCCAGGTTTAAGGAACAATCTCCTCTGTTAGTCTTGTCTTCTCAGTGTCTGTTGCTTGCAGTGTAGGTGGGGGCAGGAGAAGGGGTAAGCCTGCCCCCCTCTTCCGTATTCAGTTTTATACCCTTAGTCCATTTAGGGTGACCAGACAGCAAGTGTGAAAAATAAGGACAGGGGCTGGGGGGTAATAAGTGCCTATATAAGAGAGCTCCAAAAATCAGGACTGTCCCTATAAAATCAGGACATCTGGTCACCCTAAGTCCATTTGCCTGTAGAACACAAATCCAGGCATGTCTGGGGGGCATTGCTAAGTCTCCGGCAGGGGCGGCTCTACCTTTTTGGCCGCCCCAAGCAGTCATACGCAGGAGGCGCCCCGGAGCCGCGGGAGCAGCGGACCTCCCGCGGGCATGACTGCAGAGGGTCCGCTGGTCGCGCAGCTCAGCTGGACCTCCCGCGGCTGCGGACGGTTCGCAGGTCCGGCGGCTCTGCTTGAGCTGCCGCAGGCACGCCTGCGGGAGGTCCAGCCGAGCTGTGGGACCAGCGAACCATCCGCAGTCATGCCTGCGGCAGGTCCGGTCGTCCCGGGGCTCTGGTGGTCCTCCCGCAGGCATGACTGTGGCAGGTCCGCCGGCCCAGCCTGCCGCCCCCCCGGGAAAGGGCCGCCCCACGCGCGTGCTTGCCGCACTGGGGTCTGGAGCCGGCCCTGGTCTCTGGGCAAAGTTGAGCCATCCTCCAGGGATGGCCTCATGCAGGTAAGTCATTGAATTGTATCTCAGTTGCTGGACAGTGGCTGTTGATGGGTTGCTCCACATCCCACCTGGGCTTAGGTTACTTTGCTTGCTGTTGCCTCTGGGGAGCTAATATCTGGCTGATTTTCCCAATTTACAGCGTGTTTTAGTGACAACCATACAATACAGTTCTCATAACTTCACAGGCATTAATGATATACATATATGAATAGAGAAATGAATTTCAGCAAATCATAACCTTTCTCTGATACCGTACAAGGCATGCTTTAGACGTAGTATCACCATTATATACAGATGAGGAATATTTGTGGGGGAGGGGGTTTACAGGGTGCTTCCCCCAAGGTACAGAATGTCACAATCCTCTGTATAGTGGAATGTCTACATTACCTGTACGGCATTCTGTACCCAGATCACCATTTCAGATAATCAACCTTTCACTGGCCTCAAGAAGTTTCTAGAGAAACAGTCTCAGTAATAAAATGGCAAATGTTAACACTACAGAATTTCTTTTGAGAGCCATCTTAAACTGCTTACATTGTCATACAAGAGTAAGAGCAATATAATAAATGCATTGAAACCACTCTCTTGAATGACTAAACTATCAGGAAGCTATTAAAATCCCCACAGATAAATCCCACATATCTAAGTTGTTCCCCTCCCAGTTTATTGCTTAATATTTTGGGGGAAATAAATTGTGTACCCAGGCAGGGATATTATCACAGGCACAAAACCTACCAATACCTTTCTAGAACATGCCTACCTTGAGAGAGTGATCAGATTCTCCATTTTTAGGAGGTACACAGCAATTACAGCAGGAACATTAAAGGGGGAGGAGCAAGTACAGCATATTTGAGGGACCATAGACTAGGGTGAGCAGGCTGAGGTTGGGTATGGAGGAGCAGAGATCTGAGGAGCTGTAGCACAAGAGCTGTGTGAGGCATTTTGTAAGATAACGTGGGTACATGGTGTGGGACTGGAGTTTGGGGGGCATTTCTAAGAAGGGCAGAGGAAACTCTCAGCTGCCTGACTCTTTAGGGTGCTGTTTGACAGAGCTAATTTCTCTGACAGCTGTCACAGACAGCTGTCTGTCAACTGAATTGACTGAGCCAGTGAGGTGTGTGTGTGTGCTGGTGCACAATGATTTGAACCTCAGTCAGCTGAGGCTTTACCCCAGCATGATGATGGGGTAATAATCTACTGTGGCTTCTCTATCGTGTGGAAGAAAGGTGCATTTCAAATTGAGAGATTTTTAGGATTGATCACTCTAGTCTATACAAAACCTAGTGTAGACCAAGGTAGATTCTCAGATCAAGGTTGAGTTTTCAGGGCAGTTAGGATACCCATCTGTGTTTTTCCTCCATTTGAGCTAAGCACACTTAATATGTAAAATCACAAACAATAAACATGCAGTCTTCAATGCCATTTTTATGCCACTTTAACAGCAATTATCGGAAACTAACCAAATAGTATCTCTAACAAGTCAACTTTTAAAAAATAGAATTTTCATTAAAAAATCTTGATCTTTCAAAATATGTAAGTAACTTTCCCCAGGATATTTAACTTCCATCTATCAAACTAGTTTTTCTATGTAACTAATTTTGTTAAATAAAATCCTACAAATGAGAGTTCCTTGCTCATCCATTCTAACATCTCCATTTAGAGGTGTGCAAATTAAAGGTGATTGCTTTTACTTTTGTTTTGCCAGAGGGGAGGGGAATTTGTTTTGGGGAAAACTCAGTTTTCTGAAACTTTTATTTTTTATTTTAAAAGTAAACAGTTTGGGCCAATTTTGGAGCATTTTAACTTTTTTTAAATTTTAAAAATAAAACTAGTCACTTTTAATAGAAAAATTGAAATGCTTTGTTTCAGAAATATCAATACTAAACATTTAGATTTTTCCTGATTTCTATTTTATTTATATATAGCCTAATATTTTTATTAAAAACATTTAAATAAAACTATTTAGAAAAATCAACACAATGGTGACCTATTTTACTGTAACAGAATTTGTATTTTTGACAAAAAGGTCTGATAGAAAATTTTGCCCACTTCTATTTTCATTATTGGGTGTATATTTGGTTTTGTAAATCCCATTGGACGTTGCTTTGAAGAACTACAATTATTATATATGACATGTTGGTAATGGAACTCTATTTTGAAAATCTATATGAAATCATTTGTAGTTTAATTGGTCTCAGGCTGTCTCTTGAGACTTATTGATTTTTTTTTTAAGCGCACTATTTAAAAAATCCTTTTACAAAGGAAAATGCTCAACAGGAATAAGGTAGCACTTATGCAAACTTTCAAAATTGTCTACAGTACTTTTTATAAATATTTATTATAATAAATATTATGGAATATGTCTTATTTGCTAGGGAATGGTCTGACTAAAACTCATTTGAAAAACAGTAAATGCAGTGGGCAGAATCTTATTACAGCTCTAAACTAAGACAGTGGTAACACGCAGAAGGCCTTACTCTAAACATTTTATATATAAATATCTGCTGAAATATTAACTGAAATGTAAAAGCAGATGTGAACACTACATCATATGTCACAATGCTCAGTTAATTTCTATTATGCCTTATGATGAAAGACATAGACCATACTGTGCTCTGTACCTGTTCTGACACACATTGGACCTCCCCAACTTTGCATTAAAGCTTCCTCCATCTGGCAGAGTCCCTCACTAATCACTAGGTTTTAAAAAGAAGAATGGTCTTGTACTGAGAGATGCTGACATTGGTTTGAGTGTATTGACTTCTTTATCTAACAACAACTGAAATGACTAGCATCCTAGCCTTTGTCATTCTTTGACAAAGGCTGTCATTGATTTTTGTATCCCTTGTTTCTGTATTTGAGGCATTGATCCTTATCTGAACAGGTTTGAGCCAGTACTCATTGAAGTCAAAGGGAATGTTGTTCCATTGACTTCAATAGACACTAGAACAGGCCCTGAGTCAGGCATCTGAAAGGTATTGCTGTATTTTGGGCCTTAGCCATTTTTCGTCTGAGGTAAAGGCTAGCATCATAGGAGAAATTCTAGACTTCTTGATCTGTCATTAACCACACACACCCAGCAGCTGACTTCCTGGTTACTTGCTACACACTATATAGCCATGTCGTCATTGGTCATCTGCTACTATGATAACCTGCCACCATTCCTTCCATGATGATGTTCTCTGTTGTTTCCATATGTACACCTGATGGGACCAAAGTACATATGTTCGTACGTGTTGATTTCTGACACCAGAGTCAGTTTCACTCCAATAATATTTCTAAAAAGCATTTGTTTTTGTTTTCCATCCAGGATATATGCAAGTGACTTTGAGAGTCACATCTCTATTTTCCTCTTGTCAGCTGCATTAATTTCCTGGAATTAACATCCATAAATTGCTATGGAAAACAATTAATTGTTCTTCACCAGTCAAACCTTTGTACATTTCAAGATGGCATGGTTTTTTTTCACATTTTCATAAGCAAGGCCATGGCTGAGTAAGCCATCCCTGGTCACTTTCTGATTCCTTTGAAGAAGACTCTTTGGATATGTAATGATCCCAGATAACTTAATCTGCTGCATCGACAGCATAACCAGCAATTGCTGTTCTTGATCATGTCAACATACATGCATTTTTGTTTTACCACTTTCAGAGAATCCATATTCATCAAATTGTTTTGGAGACTCCAATGTTTGTTGCATTGCTTCAATAGCTGCAGCAAAGAGCATTGTATCATTAGCATATCTGGGACTGGTTAAGAGGTGTCCATAATGGAAATCCCAGCACATTCCATTTATCAAAACATTCAAGGACTTGCAGAATTTTACATGAAGTGTAAATATAAAAAAAAATTGGGAACAAAATGTCTCACCCATCTTTCACCCTGCCCAGTGGAATACCACTTATCATCCACTGCTGTTTGCCCCATAACCTGTTGACATTAGAGACTTCTGAGTTCAATGAATGCTCTGGAATCCCCATGTTTGCCAGTATTCCCTAGGGATCATCATGTCAGATGGTATCAAATGTTCTGGAACAGTCTATGAAACACACAAAAAATGGTGTTTATAATCTCTGCATTTTTCAATAATTGGATATTTGCAACTTCCTTGTGTGCCTTGTCCGTCTCTGAAACCAGCTTATTTGCTTCAGGCACTCCTGAATTATGTGGAACTGCACTTTATTCATATGTGATATCAAGGAGATAGTTACGGCATTTTGTTCTATCCCGTCTTTGGTAAGGACAGAGACTCCCTTTGTGCCGTCGTCCAGCCAATTTCTTTTCAATCACACATCATTGCAAACTATGTGAGATTAGTACTGCAGTCACCAGTGACTTTTAGCAATTCTACTGGTAAGGTACTGACACCTGGCACTCTCTCCTAACACCATGCACCACTTCCCCTTGCAGGATTGATGGCTCTGGCTCCAGGTGCTATTTTTGTCTCCCGCCTCTTCTCCCCCTCCCCCCCACCATCATTCTGTATTGTAAGTGGCCCTGAGGCATACTAACTAGTATAGTAATCTCTCCATCTGCCATCATGATCTTTTTATTTTGCTCAGTCATGAGGAAAATTCTTTAGTAAGCATTCTGACTGTTGTGAATATAGCTTCTGTATTATCCTTCTAATTCTTAAGTTCTCCACACTTTGCTCTGTTCAGTCTTGTCTCAACTGGTCTGCCTTTGATTCTGTCTCCTGCATTCTTCAGATTCCAAGCCACTCTTCTCTTCCCCCCCCCCCCCCTCAGCTCAAACACATTTACCATGGTAAGGTCCAATGCTGACTTCTCAAAGTGTGTTTTGGTGGCTTTGGTCATGATAGTTCTTTCTTCTGTCTCTGTCTTCCCACACCCCCAAAGTCTGTTTGGGATGTTCTTCTCATTCACCTGTGACAACACCTTAAACCCATTCTGGACAGAAGTCTATAGCTTTCATTGATTCTGGACATATCCTGGCTAAGTGAAACTGCCAAACATATTATCTTTAATTTTTTATTTCTTTTTTAATTTTTGTGCTTGAAGCAACAGTTGATGGTCTGACCTGCTGTCTGCACTCAGGAAAGTGTGGCACGGTTGGTTTGTTTATCCATTGGCTGCTTGATCTCCAGCATCCCTGTAACATTACATTGGCAATTTTTGGTTCTTTCACACAGGAGAGCTCCATGCATATAAACATCTAGAAGATTGGGTGAAGATGGCATTTGTAATGACCAGGTGACTAGAGAAAAAGAAGAATTCAACCAAATGTCTTTTTTCCTTCTCATAAACCCAGACCATGTTTTCCAATGCCCGTTTGACAGCTTACAACTCCAGCTTTTGCGTTCAGGTCTCCAGTTATAAGGGTCAGGTCTTTGCTAAGGCTAGGTATGTGCTGCAGCTTAGGTTGGTATAACTTGCGATGTTCAGGGCTGTGAGTAAACCAACCCCCTGAGTGAGGTAAGTTACACTGACCTTAGAGCTGCTACCACCATTTGCAGGGGACAAAGTGAGAGCTCTTTCCTGTTGGCTTAGAGCATCTGCATTAGCAGTGCTGCATCAGTGCAGCTGCACCACTGTAAGCGCTGTAGTGTAGGGATCGGCAATCTTTGGCACGCTGCCCGCTGGGGTAAGCCCCCAGCGGGCCAAGCCAGTTTGTTTACCTGCTGCGTCCACAGGTTTGATTGCGGCTTCCACTGGCTGCAGTTCACCATCCCAGGCCAATGAGGACTGCGGGAAGCAGTGCGGGCCAAGGGATGTGCTGGCCGCCGCCCCCATTGGCCTGGAGTGATGAACCGTGGCCAGTGCTCCACTGAAGTCCAATGGATTAATGCTTATCTAAAGCTGGTGTAAATTAGAAGATAATCATATTCAGTAGCTATGAATTGTAGTTAGAACAATAAAACGTAGAAGCATAGGCATATATGCAAAGAAGTGTAATTTCACAAGGGTAAAATTCACCCCTATGCATTAGGATAGAATAGTGCTTGTGCAGCACTTAAATTCCATTTAATCCCTATTTCAATTTAAAAAAATCTTAGTCCTGTAATGAACTCCACACAAGTGGACCCTTTACCCTTGCAGAGCCCAACTGAAGGCAGAGCAAAAGAGGGCTAAGGTAGGGGGGTGTGTGGTGGTTCTTTTAAGATCTTTTTGAGAAATCAAGCCTAATAGTTGCTAGCTCTAAACTTAACAAGGAGTCCCTAAGACTACAAGGAGAAGGGGAGAAGATGACTCAGACCTAGATCAAAGTAAAAACAAATATAGACTATTCCAGAACTTGAAACACCTGCAGAGAAGAGGAAGTGTGAAGGAGAAAAGAGACCCTAAAGAAGGTATATTAGCATAGAGAAGGGGGTTCAGATACAGCTTAAAACACCATTCAAAACTTGATACAACCTGTACAAATCCTTTACTAAAGAAGAGCCTTCAGGATGTGTATTTGGCATGAGATTTCAGTTCTATTCATACTGGTGTCCAGTGCCTGCCAAACAATCAGATTAGATTAGGTTTTCTCAGAGGTAGGGATTAGGACTCAGTCCATTTGCCAACCAGTTCACTAGAACTGGGAGGAAGAAAATGCTTGCGTATTATAATAAATCCATAGTCACTCAAGACTTCACAATTCTTAATGTTGCTCGCCATGCCCACATGAAATTTGATGATTAGTGAGAACACAACTCAGCTACCCAAGCTCCATTCACTGTTGGAAGTGACACAGTTGAATAGTTCTGATTCCATCCAGCAGAGCAATGGGATTACAGCAGACACCATTTGTAGAAGGTCCATGCTTGTGGAGTACCTCTTTTTTTCCTGATCCCTTTTCCCCTTGGCAAGTTTCTTTTCCATGGGCATTCTATTGGAAAACACAGCTTCTTCCCATACTTTTCATGGCAAAATTGAAACCAGGAAACATGCATGTCTTCTATTAAAGTCAGAACAAAGTCTCCTTTTCAAGGGTTTCTTTCTCCCATGCATTCTTGCTGGGAGTCCAGATTCTTCACTGAATCTAGCAGTCAAAGTAAAATTCTCATCCCTGTTGTGGCACTTGACACAAGATAAAAGAGCTACAAGCAGCATAACGTACTCCTTAAAAACACTTAGATCTAGCTGTAAGTGCAGTAGTGTAGATGTAGCCAAAATAGAACCTGGAGATGTTTCAGTTTAAGCATGACAATGGTTTAAAGCTCCCTTAGCCTTCTCTCCCTGGGCTGTGAGTTTGGAATTGTGCTTCTTAAGGGCCAGTACAGAATCTTTCCATCTGTGTTTCCTTTTCTTTAGGAGATCCTGCCTGTAGGTCCAAATACCTCCACTCTATCCTCTGTTACAGGGGTCAGCAACCTATGGCACGCATGCCGAAGGCAGCACACAAGATTTTGAGTGGCACTCACACTGCCCAGGTCCTGGCCACTGGTTCCAGGGGCTCTGCTGCCAACCTGGGGTCCAACCACTGACCCCATGCCACCTGAGATCCCATCTGCCAGCCCTGGCCACTGGTCTCGGGCGCTCTGCTGCTATCTTGGGGTCCCAGCCGCCGGCCCAGGACTCTGCAGCCACTCCCAGCTATGGCCCAGTGGCCCCAGCCAGGGGTAGTGAGGGGTGCAGACAGGGGAAGAGGGGGCACAGCTCAGGACCCCCACTTTAAAAATTGTTCCAGCACCACAATACTGGGATATTTTTACATCCTGCTTTGCCACTTACATCACTATCACGTCACATGGAACAGCACATTGTGTTTGACGTTATGCATGCTGTCTGTCGCAATTTTTTTTCCCTACTGTAAGTTGAGGGGTACATTTGACAAAATGTCAGCTCCTAAGAAAGCAAAGTTAGATGTCTGTTCATTTAATTTCACAGCAACATTTGGTGCTAAGTCGTGGAAAGGTTTTGGTGCACTTTGTAAACTGTTTTGATGCAGTCAAGACCTTTTTGTCGGGGAAAAAGAACAAAACTACCCCGAACTAGATGATGACAAATGGCTGTGTAAGCTCATGTTTCTAACTGACAACACCGCTCACCTAAACAAACTCAACCTCCGTCTCCAGAGTGCAGGGCAAACAGTTCTGAATCTTTATGAAACCTGGAAGGCATTTGTTGTAAAACTAGCAGTTTTTTCTTGGGATCTTTGAACTTCAACTTTCTGCTACTTCCAACACATAAGAGCTATCGACACGTTGCACTTTCAGTGTTGATGAGATTGGAATGTACATGCAAAACTGAAATCAGAATGTTCTGACATTTCAAGATTTCCAGTGACTTGGCCGAATGCTTTCTTTGCTAATTAAACCTGAAAAGTTCAACAAAAATGACTTGAATTTATCTGTATTTCAGTGTATGGGTGTTGAAGATTTCAAAATGCAGCTCATTCAGTTAACAAGCTCAGAATTGTGGGCATCAAAGTTTGGAGATCTGTGGAGTGCACTTAAAGCTACCGAGAGAGATCATAGGGCCTCTATTCTGACCTGCTGGACATCCCTGCCAGTGAAATTTAACTGTTTGCAAATGCAATTTTCTTCAATGCTTTCAGCATTTGGATCCACATATCTGTGTGAACAGGTATTTTCACACATGAAATCTGTCCTCTGTCCCATTTGGAGCTGGTTAACAACTGATCACTCAGAAGCCTGTGTGCAGCTTAAACTATCCAAATGCGTGCCAGACATTGGAAAATTTAGCAAGGGAAAGGATCACACTAAACTAAGATTTGCATTTTCATTTAATTTTAAATACGGTTTTTAAAACCTTAAAGAAGCTTCATTTACTTTACTTTACATACAATAGTTTAGTTATATATTACAGAGGGATACCTTCTAATAACGTTAACCTTAAATTAGAGTGAATAATTGAAGACTTGGCACACCACTTCTGAAAGGCTGCCGACCCCTGCTCCACTATAAGGAAGAGTGGCTGGATATAAACCATCATGGCACCACTGGGGAAGCGAACAAGTCCTGGCAACCCTGGGACTACCATTCCCAATTTCCTTCTGCATGGCTGGGAGAGAAGAACATGGGCAGAGATTTGGGGGGGCTTATTGGGGGTGTTGCCCCCCAACTATATGCCAGAGGTTTTCAAACTAAGGCACACCTCCCCATGGGGGGCATGGAGAAATATTTGGGGTGAGTAGCAATACTAGGCTGTCCTGTGCCCCAGCTCATTCAGTATTCTGTAATTTAAGTACCACAACAATTGGTAAGTCCAGAAGTTAGACCTATACCTATTATTAACAGTATTAAGCCCCCTGCCCTGCCCCCATACAGAAGTCAAAGTACACCTATGGAAAGGGAGGCCTTGATCCACCCATATTTCAAGGCTCCAGGTATGGGCTCTGGAAAGAGTTAGCAGCATGGGTTTTCAAATCACAAACTGTTGTCCTGGGATTACTTTTGTGTGTGTGTGTGTGTGTGTCTTTCTCACTGGTTTGTTTCCTTTAATGGGTTTGCCTTCACAGGAGAATGCCTGGAACAAAGTAACAGGCCCTAGAGAATGTCTAAACAGCAAAGAAAAACCTGGCTGGCCAGTGCCTGCCGACTAGGTTCAGGACTCTGGGGTAGTTTTGTTGCTGTGTAGACTTCCAAGCACCAGCCTGTGCTCTGTGACTTGGACCAGCATCCCATATTACAGGTATACATCTACCAGTTGATTAGAATATTTATAGCTGCAAAGAAACAATCTACATTTTAGCACCTCTGTATCTTTTCTTGGACTCGAATAGCTTCAAAATATTTCTAAGAAATGTTAAAAATTATTCAAACCTTTCATCAAAAATAAAAGATTTGTATGTTTTGTTTTTCTCATAAAAATCACACTTTCCAGACTTGACTTTTGTAATGAATCATTGCAATTTTAATTTGGGAGTTCACATTATCATACTACTGTTGTGCAGACACATACAAAAGTGCCAGCAATTTCATGGTGGCTGATACTGAAGTCACACAGAAAGAGGTGTGGAATTGGCTATTAAGAAGGATCGAATGGCCAAAGCCATAGCCCGACTGGTGCTAGAAATCAATATCTAACATGTTGATTTCAAGTCCAATAGATAAAGATACAATAATTGAAGCTTCTCAGTGCAAGTGCACTCCAGAACCATGATTAGACGTGAAAGCAGGGGTGAAAGCAGAAATAGGGACTTACCGGTACAGGACTGGGTTGGGGCTGGCTCTGGCCCCCAGAAGGGGCGGGGCCTCAGGCAGAAGGGGTGGGGATGTGGGGTCAGAGCCAGCCCTGGCCCGCCCTGTACTGGTAAGTGCCCTCCTCTTCCCTCCCCTGCTGGGGTAGCAGCAGCAGCCAGGGGCTCCGGTGGCTATTTAAAGGGCCCAGGGCTCGGCGGCTGCTGCTACTGCCTTGGGCCCTTTTAAACTGCTGACAGAGCCCCCGGCTGCCACTGCTACCCCAGGGCTCTGGCAGCAGGGCTCTGGGGGCTATTTAAAGGGCCCAGACCTCTCCTGCTTCTACTGCCCCAGCCCTTTAAATAGCTCACGGAGCCCTGGGGCTCCGGTGGCTATTTAAAGGGCTGGGGCAGTAGAGGCAGCGGGAGCCCCGGCCCTTTAAATAACACCCAGAACCCCGCTGCCGCTACCTCAGGGCTCCAGCAGTGGGGATCTGGTGGCAATTTAAAGGGCCTGGGGCTCCAGCCTCTGCTGGGAGCCTCAGGCCCTTTAAATTGCCACCTGGGGAAGCCGGGCCGCCCCGATACGGCGCACCGGCTCTTGCCTGTAAGCTGGGGTGTACCAGCTTACTTTCACCTCTGCGTGAGAGCCATCATTACTTCATGCAGCCGTGCATGCATACTAAGACAGGAGGAAGACTGAAAGAAAGCACACAGACTGAAAGAAAGGAAAAAACACATGAAAGAAATGGAATGTTGTACAGGCATATACATTAAGTCTGGTTTGTAAAAATCACTGTTTTGCAACTTGTCTACCTAAGAGACTGTAACATCAGTTTAGTGAAAGTGTCATGCTGTGGCACTGTGATTGGTGAATTAAGCGAAGTACAACAAAAAATGTGCCCATCTGAGCTGCAAATGCCATTTGAAAACTGCTTCTGGACAGTTTACTTACCTGACACAGCAGCCAGAGCAGTTATAGGACCTGAGTTCATTTTAAGAAGACCTGGAACTACAGCAGAGTCCAGTATGTTCTGTGAGAGGTAGAATCAGCCCCCCAGGGTTGTATGTAAAGATACAATATGGTGGTGGGGGAGAGGTTTTCCATACTTTGAATAATCTTGTTTAAATAGGCTTAAAGATATGCTGTTGCAAGGAGGTGTAATTTATACTTCCTTGCAGCAATGAGAACTGTTAAACTGCAGGAATCACTCACTCTGGAAGAGGATATGCTTGTGCCACTGTTCTCTACTGGGGGTTCTGCCAAGGGAAAGTAGTTTTACATTTTGGTCAGGCTACTATAAAAACCTCACCTGCAGAAGCTGCCCACAGACTGTGGTGAATCAACAATTCCCCATGCTGGCCTGGCCAGCTTACTTCAACAGTCACTGTCACCCGCTTTAGTGTGTTTAATGACGGGAAGAAGGATGCAAATGCTGGACATTGTTGCTACCCCTCTCTGGGTTCTGTTTTCTTTGCCTGGGATTGACAGAAGCCAACATAACCCTGGGCTTAATCTAGCCCCATAAATATGCAAAAAATGTTTCTATAGCTCCCCATATAGTAATCCGTCAAGTTGCTTTGCAGTAAGAGCTCAACTTGCATAACAGATCTACATCAAGTTCAGACAGTATAACCACAGGAGGAAGAATATTTGAATGGTAGTAAAAATGAATAAAGTAAGTTTTGCTTAATGACAGCTGGATGGCAATTAGCATATCTGCCTTCAAGACTTTCCACTTTGATTTAATATGCAATATCTGGGAAAATAGTGCATAGATCTTATTGTCACTGTTTTTTTGTTTTTTTTTTCCCCAACAGAAATCACAATTTCCCAATGTGATACTCTTAAGTTGTTTGCTAACAGCAAAAGTTAGATTTTTCTCCTAGACAAAATCTATAGTACCTTATATCTCAACTTTCCCTAATGCTAGTAATCAGCTGCACTAATCCCCAGCAGCTCAACTAGTAAGATTGGATCACAGATAAATTCAAATACATCCAGGTTTTAATTTCTCCCCTAAAGCTGTTTGTGTTTGTTTGCTTTTTTCCTTTGTCTGGTCTTTTATCTTTCTGATACCAAATGATAGGAAATTATCACATGCACAACTCTCCTGCAGCCACTTCAGGCCTTGTATTCCTGCATTTTGTGAGATGGACTGAAGAATGATAGACAATATTTAAAAGGAAAAAATCCCACTCTGGAGAGTTGTAGTTGAAGCTAATAAAAACAGGGATTAATTTACATGTACAGCTGCCTTCGAGGCTGACCATCATCCACTTGACAGGATGGAGCAGCCTGATCTACTGAAGATGAATATTTCATAGCAAAACTTGGCTCTTGCTGATAAACAAGGGAGATATGTTGGTGGCAAGACAGTCACTGGCCAACTGTTTTCAGAGAAAAAGAATTGCTTTGAGTGACAATGATCTTTGGAGCATATAAATGGAATATGCTACACTACTTAGTCATACCAGAGATTTTTGATTCCATGACTTTATGATCTTTCACATTTTATTGCTGTTTGGAGGGGATTGTTCCATAATGTTGGCATGCATTTGCTTGAAAGAAACTAATCCGATGTGGATATGGGTGTGTTTTTCCTCATAATTTTTTTTAAGGGGGTGGGGGTACCAAAAGTAGAATAATATTTCTGCCTCACAAGAATATGACGGTTCCAACCTTTTCACTTGATGAGTTGGGGGTCACCACCTAATTCATGGGTCATTTAGCACAAAGTGTTATAGAAAATAAGCGTCTGTGGGACCTGTAAATCAGACAAGGTGTCTGCAAATCAACTCTAGAGGTATAAACAAAGTTTGCACCTAGCAAATTTCTCATATCCATTGGTATGGTTTTGGAAATATTAATTATTGATTAATTCCATGTTATAGAAGAGAGAAGGAGCCAGTTTCTTTGACGTTGGGTCTCTCATTCTTTATTTGGTATCCCTAAAATGAGTATTTTAAATAAGTAGTGATTTTAGGTTTCTACAGATCAACATGGGTGTGTCTAAGATGGATATTTAGGTGGTTTTGCTTAACTTGAGGCCTCCCAAGTTTTAAAATTGGGCTTCTGTTGTATATTGTTTGATCTGCAGTGCAGACTTCACATACATTAGGACAAAAGCCTGGTTTCAGAAGAAGCAATTGTTTACCTGAATTCTTGAGTACTACCATCAGTGATATAGTTCAGGGAATAGTGTTTCCTAGTTTCCAGTACTGACTGGCTTACTGGTGGTTTTTTGGCCATGTTGGGTCACAATTTCTGACCTATATAAGAGAAACATCTATTATTGGTTTATTTTTTTCAATCAGAAAAATCAAGATGGATTAAGAGGAGAGCATGTCTGCAGAACATTTCACACACTTGGAGGCCTATGCTTAACACCCTTTTGAAACAATTTGTGTGTCAACCCTTGATTAATAGACTGTTTCAGACTAATAAAACTCATACTCAGATTTATGTACATATTACATAAGACTTGATATCATCAAGGATACCTCTTGCATCATCCTTAACATTAAGCAGAAACACATGTTTAGAGCAAAGCTTATATACAACCTAATTCACATTTAAGCCCAGAAAAGAGAGTTAACCAGTGTGATTTTCAGAACAGTGGCCTGCAGTACACAGGAAACAAATATTTATTTTTTAAATATCCTGCAATTGTTTAAAATAGGGCCAGATCTGCTACCCTTACTCATGCTGCAGAGTGTTTCCCTCTGAGAAATCCTTACTCCTGTGAGACTACTCAAGCAGTAAGGTATTTGAAGGGACATAAATCCACACCGTGTAGTGGTCAAGCATAGGAGTTTATTACACACAGCGCTGGCGGAGTGTCACCTGGCTTATTAGGCTCAGACACTGTCAATCAATTGATTACAATAGAATATATAGATTTTCCATGGGCGGGGGGAAGTGATGGGGTAGGCAACCTGGGATAGGTCTAGCCGCAAGACAAGAGAGCACATTAGCCAATGGTTAACAGGTTACATAATATCTCTGCCCATGGTCTCACGTTAGCAAGTTAACATTTAATTAGTACTTTGATAAAATGTTGTTAGTATAAAATATCTATGTTGAATTCTGAGTTGGGGTCCATAGGAATGGAGTAGCTCGTCCAGCAGATATATTCCTAGGGGTTAAAACAAAGAAACAGTGAGAGGATATGGCAATAAAGATTGTCTCCTTTGTGTTTTAAGGCAGGCATTGGTCCCTGGGAAAGGGAGGTGAGAGGAGGCCATATCTTATACTGACATGTGCCAACCTTTCATAAACTCTTCTGTAGGGAGACATTGTTCCCACATATCGAACCTTGAAACAACAACTGAAACAGGGCTTCTTTGTTCAGTCTGCAACTCTGAATAAGACACAATTTAGTTCTCAGCTCCAACACCTGGCAATTTGCTGACTAGGCTTATTTTGGCAAGCAAGGTTATCTTTTGTTTGTTCTGCTTCTCTTAACTAATCACTATTTGCTAGGCCTCTGGTCCCTTGACCAGACTCTGGGTCTGGAAAAGAGCTGGCACAATCCATATACCAGGTTGTTATATAAAATGCACAAGGATTTTAACCCTTTAGTATTACTAAGAGTGAATGTGTATGGCAGAATCTGGCCCATAGCCACTAGGTTACATCAATAAGAATGGGTTTGGGATTTGGTGGTTTTACAGTTTGTCCTCAAGAAATGTAAAATGTTCCATTTGTAGAGGTTTTTTTCCCTCACTCAATATTTTGTGTGTATTAATGGATTCCAATAAAAGCTGGCATGCAGTGATCCCTACAGAGAAAAGAAAAACAAAGATAGCATTAATAGAAAGTATTTTATATAGGGTTTTCAAATATGCTAAAGCTGTTGGTGCGTGTTAAGGTGCAAAATGGTGTAATAAAGCCTGTGGTGATGCATTTTTTCTTTATGCAAATAGTTTGTTCCTTGGCATACATCTAAAGTACGCCAAAACTCAGAGAGCTTACACTATAACTCTGCTTTGCTATAATTTTATATACTTGAGCTCTAGAAACAGCAACAAAACATTCGGAATGTTTGTTTATACTGGTTGTACCTTAAAAATGCAGGAGGTGGGGTTGGGGTGGAAGCTTCCTGTGAATGGGAGGTCAAGGAATAGGAGGGGAAAAGAGAAGAGATCCTGAGACTCTAGTGGGGAAAGTGAGGTAGCTAGCTTATGGCTAGGAAAGGGTGTCCTAGATATTCCTCACTAGAGATCCTTGGGTAATGACCCCCCCCACACACACACACACATGTTGCAGCAGACATACATGCTCCTGCCCCTCCCTTGGGTCGGTGTCTCCACCAGGACCTGTAGTGTCTGGAATGCGAGACTGTATTGGGCCACAGAATCCTACCTGCTTCCCAGCAGGCGGCCTTGTATCATCCACCATAATGGCCGCTTCCCTTGCTTTCCTGGTGACTGTATGTTACATAGCTGGGTCCTGCTCTAGCCTCAGAGAGATTGTGGGGGCGGAAACCATTTGGGGTAGGGGACAAATAGATCCTCTCCCTGCAGTACTTGCCTTTTGGGGCGGGGGGGTGGGTGTTGTGGAACTCTTCATTTGAAGCTTAATTATTTTCACTGGAAATCAGACTTCCCAAAGAGGAGGTGGCATGGGCAGAGCCTGGAAAAAATTACTTTTTAAGAGAGTATGGGGAGCTGTGTCCCAATATATCAATTCAACAGGCATTCCCCCTAAAGCAAGGAGGGAGTGGATCACACCTAGGGTTGCCAGTTTTGGTTGGATGTATTCCTGGAGATTTCATCACATGACTATCTTTAATTTAAAGATTAATCTTTAGTTCCTGAAGCCTTAAGGCCAATCCTGGAGTGTTGGCAACCCTAATCTCCGCCATCCCCATTTACCCACTTAGAATCCTTTGAGGCCTTCAGGAATCCTGGCAGCACTAGCAATCCCGATTTCCATCTCTTAATATGAGAGGCAAGTTTATGCCTGGCTCCTCTATGGCTAATGTAGAGGAAGAATAATCTTGCTGATCCCTCTCTCCCCAGGCTAGTGCAGTTACACAGGGATAGGCATAATTTAGTAGTAATTTGAAATAATTTCATCTAAGCAATTAGCCATGCTGTACTGCAAATGGATTACTTATCCATTTTTTTCCAGCTATTTTTATCTTGGAAGTGTATCACATACTTTTTTTTTTTATTTTTGGTATATTAAGCCTGTTTCCCCCCCCCCCCCTCCCGCCCCACACACACACACCCTTCTCCCCCCCGAATCCTCCTGTTCCAAGGTGACCTGTGCCTTTGATCTACCAGTCAGTCTCTCTGTAGCCACCCTTTCCAAGTGGTAGGTCTGTGCCTTCACTTCACTTCTCAGGGTGGAATTTCACAATCCACTCCAATTTTAGACTGGATTCCCAAGTCACAGCACCCCAATTCACCATGCATGATTCCTCAGTAGGGCCAACTTGATATTGGGACTAGTGAGATCAATTTGAAACTACAGTGACTGTTTTGACCAAGCTGCTCTCTGAGTGTTATTTAGTTATCCATAGGAATGTAACAAATAGAATGGAAAAGGTTAAAATAACATACTTTATAGGTCTTAACTAAATCTTACCCATTCCTTGCAGGAGTCTTCACTTGTCACAACAATCTCCTCAGCGTCAGAGCTGAGAAATACAGAATGCATCCCTGCAGTCTCTCTCTCAATCTGACACCCTTCTCTCTTCTTTCTCCCTGCACTTTGTCTCACCTGAGTTTCACAGGCTGTCTATTTATTATTATCCATATCAAAGTCCCTTTCTTAGTCCTGGGCCCCTTGAACCTGGTCAGGCTGGTTTATGCCTCTTGCCAGGGCTCTCAAAGGTTGGCTTCCAGCAGTGCATTCACTGTATTGTTGATGGTGCTCAGAAGGACATTACATTAAAATCATTGCCACCTTGGGGATGTGTAAAACTTACCAGAATTAAATTAACTCTCTGCCTTCCTTGTAGCAAACAGTATGATAGTAATTCTTTAGACAGAAATACATATACTATTTTTTTTTAAAATTCTCTCAATCTTCACACTAATTTACATGTACTATTTAGCTGGTTGAAATTTAAGATTTTCCTCAATTTTTGACTGGAAAAATCAAATTGTATGGGGGGAGGAATGCTGTGAATTTTTCATGTGGGTTTTTGTTTTGCTCTTTTACTAGCTCAATCTTACATTCTTTTTATGCAACAAGCACTGCAGGTCAGACCTGGTCATGCTAGGAACACATTCTGCCAATATCGTTTCAGGAGGACTTTGCTGAAGTTGATAGGCCTATTGTGGAAGGAAGGCTCACTTAAAGGTTGAGATCTTGGTCTCATTTACGTCACAGAGTACATTTGACTGAGTAAAGAAGTCAGAATCTGGGATTTAAATGAACTTGTTTTTGTATATTTTTTTTCCCAAGCAATTTCAAGAAAGTCTCCCACCTTCCAAGCACTATTAGCCACAGTCTCATTAAGTCCCTTTGACAGCTAATTAGCAGAAATTCTAGCTGGCGCAATGTAAATGATTGACAAAAAGATTGGACTTATGAGAAAAAAATTAAAATAACTAAATATTTATAGATGAAATATGTAGGTGATTGAAACAGGTATGAATAGGGGTAATGAGAGTAAATTTATCCCAGGAAAACATAGATTGATGAGGAAATACTTCTAAATAGTGAAATCTATTAAAACTTAGAATAGTCTCTGAAGAGAAATGATGGAAGCCCCATCCAATCAGTGAGTCATTTGAAATTGGAGTGCCTAGAGCATATCAGAATAGACCGTAGGAAATAATGCAGTACTGACAGTGGGATGGACTATGCAAGCAGTCCTTAGAGCCATAGACAACAGATGGAGATTTGTAAGATTGTATTAATGAATTTCATAATTTGAATTAAAAATTCCACTGTGCCCAACTGTGATAGAGGGACCCCTTGTGAATTAGTGCTTGGGCATGTAACCAAAATGTGAATTATGTGCTGAACTTCTAATATAGTGTCGTATAAACGAAGAGTTGAGTTGTTTATGGGTGGACAGCCAGACAGGTGAAAACTACTTCTGCAACCTCAAGAGATGGGACCATCACCAAACAAAAACAACACAATCAAAAGAGAGATTTCACAAGTTGATTCAGAAAGGACTGCTTAGACTAGTGTGCAATGACTTTTCAGGAGTGAGGGATAAGATCTCAAAAATAGTCAATCTTCATGAGACAGAGATTGGGACATTTGGCAATGGGTTCACAGAGGGGATAGTCAGGCTCCTTAGTGGAAACAAACCTACAAGGGGAGAGGAAGACATTCTCTCATAAGACATTCTCAGCATAAGTTTGTGAGCTGGACCTAGGGGAATAGGGGGCACACCTTTTGCTCTCTAAAGGTGTGTTACAATTTTGTATAACATATGAGGATACCTTTTCTAGAAAGCCTATAGTAAAACTGAAGTTTATATACAGGAATGTTTGTTTTAATTTACAAACAATCTCTTTTTGTCTGTGCTTTGTTCACTACAAAATAAGTAACTTAGTTAACAATAAGAATTTGTTAGTTTGGGAAATTCACGATGGTCATTCATTTTAGGCGGGGGGTGAGCACATCAGGTGTAAATGAAGTTCATTGTCTACCACTTTTTTTCGTAAATACCCCCCATAGCGACATAAGTTACAGTGATAGTGCTGTCCACACTGGTGCTTCTATGTCGCTCCATCCTTAGAGGTTTTTAAGGTCAGGCTTGACAAAGCCCTGGCTGGGATGATTTAGTTGGTGTTGGTCCTGCTTTGAGCAGAGGGTTGGACTAGATGACCTCCTTAGGTCTCTTCCAACCCTAATCTTCTATATGTGCTTGTTAGTCTGGGAGCTAGGATGGAGAAAGTGAAAAATTAAACCCTTTCAGACAGCCATGTGCCAGATGTACTGTTGCTTGTATTATTTCAAGTCCTAGAGTTCTGTTGACTCAGGGAGAGGAAGTGATGCTAACTCTGGGACAAAAGCTCCTAATGTGCCAGGCTCCTAATTTGGTTTTGTCCGCCTCTCCTTTGAGCCACTGACAGAGTGTATTCTAAACATCCCTTATTTATCTGAATGTGATGGTTATATGTACAAATTTTGTATGGCAGGAGGCTTTCTTATAGAACAAACATTTAAGAAAACACTGTCTGCTAAGAAGCTTGAAGCTAAATAAATGAAATATAGAAACTTCTGATTTGTGATATACTGTATTAGAATCTCTTCTGTTGGTGAAAGAGACAAGATTTTGAGATGCATAGAGCTCTTAAAGTAACCTGAAAGTTTTTTGTCTCTTTTTCACCAACAGAAGTTGATCCAGTAAAGGACACCACCTCACCACCTTGTTTCTCTAATATCCTAGGACCAACATGGCTACCACAACACTGCATACAACTGATTTAATGTGGCATTTGTGGAGTATCAGGGAATGTTAGTTTAAGCATAGAAATAAATATCTAGGTTAAACTTCAAATTCTAAAATGTTCTGGAAAATATTTTAATTTGCCCATCTCTTTATCTCTAGTCAATAGTCTGAAGATGTTTTCTAACCTTTTGGAAAAACATTAAGCTAGTAAATAGGCTCAATTCACTGGTTAATTAAAATCACACAGACATTAAACTAGTATATTGCTGTATATGAAATCCAGAAATGCTCCACTGAATTTAAGACTCTCTAAGAATAACTGCAGGAATCATTAATTTTCACCTGTAAGAACAAGGCAGAAATTACATGACTTGTAGGTGAATGACAGCTGTAGACTTTATAGAAATTGTGAATTCCGTGACTTTGTGACCTATTTAAAACACAATTTTCATGGAGAAAACTACCCTTCTGCCCTTACGCTTATCACTGCAAAGACAGCAGAGCTCATTGTGGAGCACTCCACCAAATGCTGTGCCTCATGAAGTCAAGTACTGGAATGACTACTTCCTGATATTGGAAACATGGTACCTGATGTGTTACTTCATAACAATTTTCTTTTTGCCACCTCTAAGGTGGAGCCCTTTTCGCACCAGACCAGTTTAGTCTGTTTGCTAGTGGAAGTCTAAAGGAACAAACAAAGAATCATCTCCTAAATAGGAGGGAGAAATTTAATCTTTTTGGCTTGGAAGTCTTTTTTCTCATGGATTATTGAATAATGACTGAACCAGCAGTGAGTTGACTTTTTGAGCTAGGTAGGTGAAAGGAATTACATTGAGAGACAGCTGTTCTAGGTAAAGAAGTTACAATCTCTTTAAGGACACCGCAATCATGATTTGAAAAAAGGCTGAATGTTTCCCATTCTGAAGAATATCAGATGAGTGGGGCTATGACTTTGACTGACCTAATACTTGTGAAAAGGCAGACTAGGTATTTAGTAATCAAATAAATTACATGCAAAATGGTTACTTGGAGTTGCACCCAATTTTGCCTAGTTAGCAATCCACACTGCTACTACAGCTGTCTGCTGGCACATATACAAGCACAGACTCAAACACAGAGAGAGGAACATGAAAGAAAAGCCTTGTCAGTGCACTGAGGACTTTCACTCCACCCAAGGCAATTCTGCCCAGCCTTCCTAAACCCAAGCAACAGTGATAAAATAGATTGCAACAGAGGTGCAAATCTGGAACACCGGTATTAGTGTGCAGTGAAAATCCTTGAATGATGTAGAGCCACTACCCGTAGCTTTACTCTTTTTGCTGTGTGCTATATACGGAATATATACGACATGGATATTCAGATGTGGCTATTAGGTCAGACACAGCCAAAAACAATTCACACTTGTGATGACCAAAACAAACTATTAAAATACTTTAGTTTTGTTTTGTTTTTTAAATTCCCCACTTCCAAAGTTGGAAGTGCTCCTCCCTTCCTTACAGCACCACCTAATACCAACAACTTTCTTTACCTCCTCTTAAAGGAGAGATCACTTCCTTTGGCACAGCTGTACTCCTTGCTCCCTGTCTCTTTTAATGTATTTTAATGATATCACTAGGAGTTTTTCTTGAGTAGGTTTGAGTTTAACAGTTTTTTGCCTGAGCAAGGAGAGTAAAAACTGAGTAAAGACTTGAGGATTTGGGCCCTAGAACTTACAGTTCCAACTGTCTTAAGCAACTATTCAAAGGATCAGCAAAAATTGGTTTTCATAGAATATCTGGGTTGGAAGGGACCTCAGGACATCTAGTCCAACCCCCTGCTCAAAGCAGGACCAATTCACAACTAAATCATCCCAGCCAGGGCTTTGTCAAGCATGACCTTAAAAACCTCTAAGGAAGGAGATTCCACCACCTCTCTAGGTAACCCATTCCAGTGCTTCACCACCCTCCTAGTGAAAAAGTTTGTCCTAATATCCAACCTAAACCTCCTCCACTGCAACTTGAGACCATTACTCCTTGTTCTATCATCTGCTACCACTGAGAACAGCCTAGATCCATCCTCTTTGGAACCCCCTGTCAGGTAGCTGAAAGCAGCTATCAAATCCTCCCTCATTCTTCTTTTCTGCAGACTAAACAATCCCAGTTCCCTCAGCCTCTCCTCATAAGTCACGTGCTCCAGCCCCCTAATCATTTTTGTTGCCCTCCGCTGGACTCTTTCCAATTTTTTCACATTCTTCTTGTAGTGTGGGGCCCAAAACTGGACATAATACTCCAGATGAGGCCTCACCAATGTCGAATAGAGGGGAATGATCACGTCCCTCAATCTTCTGGCAATGCCCCTACTTTATACAGCCCCAAATGTTGTTAGCCTTCTTGGCAACAAGGGAACACTGACTCATATCCAGCTTCTCATCCACTGTAACCCCTAGGTCCTTTTCTGTAGAACTGCTTCCTAGCCATTCGGTCCCTAGTCTGTAACAGTGAATGGAATTCTTCTGTCCTAAGTACAGGACTCTGCACTTGTCCTTGTTGAACCTCATCAGGTTTCTTTTGGCCCAATCCTCTAATTTGTCTAGGTCCCTCTGTATCCTATTCCTACCCACCAGCGTATCTACCACTCCTTCCAGTTTAGTGTCATCTGCAACTTGATGAGCATGCAGCCCACGCCATCCTCCAGATCATTAATGAAGATATTGAACAAAACCAGCCCCAGGACCGACCCTTGGGGCACTCCACTTGAAACCGGCTGCCAACTAGACATGGAGCCATTGATCATTATCCACTGAGCCTGACGATCTAGCCAGCTTTCTATCCACCTTATAGTCCATTCATCTAGTCCATACTTCTTTAACTTGCTGGCAAGAATACTGTGGGACACTTTGCCTGAGTCAAGGAATAACACATCCACTGCTTTCCCCTCATCCACAGAGCGAGTCTTCTCCTCATAGAAGGCAGTTAGGTTAGTCAGGCATGACTTGCCTTTGGTGAATCCATGCTGACTGTTCCTGGTCTCTTTCCTCTCCTGTAAGTGCTTCAGAATTGATTCCCTGAGGATCTGCTACATTATTTTGCCAGGGACTGAGGTGAGGCTGACTAGTGTGTAGTTCCCCGGCTCCTCCTCCTTCCCTTTTTTAAAGATGGGCACTACATTAGCCTTTTTCCAGTCATCTGGGACCTCCCCTGATCGCCATGAGTTTTCAAAGATAATGGTCAATGGATCTGCAATCACATCCACTAACTCCTTTAGCACCCTCGGATGCAGCGCATCCAGCCCCATGGACTTGTGCTCGTCCAGTTTTTCTAAATTAGTCCCGAACCACTTCTTTCTCCACAGAGGGCTGGTCACCTACTCCCCATACTGTGCTGCCCAGTGCAGCAGTCTGGGAGCTGACCTTGTTTGTGAAGACAGAGGCAAAAAGCATTGAGTACATTAGCTTTTTCCACATCCTCTGTCACTAGGTTGCCTCCCTCATTCAGTAAGGGGCCCACTTTCCTTGACTTTCTTCTTGTTGCTAACATACCTGAAGAAACCCTTCTTGTTATGCTTAACATCTCTTGCTAGCTGCAACTCCAAGTGTGATTTGGTCTTCCTGACTTCACTCCTGCATGCCTGAGCAATATTTTTATACTCCTCCCTGGTCCTTTGTCCAATCTTCCACTTCTTGTAAACTTCTTTTTTGCATTTAAGGTCAGCAAGCCTCAGTATGAGCTGTTAAATCAGCTCTGACAATGTGTGCTCAGCTATGTGCAGAGAATAAAAACACATTCAATCCCTGCAGTAAAGTGCACATTGCCACTGATACACTGGGGCAAATCTTTTTGAAGTTAAAGGTCTTACTCCAGGTGTGTCACAGGGTGAGCGCAGGCTCTCCCACTTTTTGGTGCCTGCACCCTGTGTTTAGGCTGGTTTAATAAAGAGTATTCACTCACTCTTTTGTTGAATCACCCCAATGTCTTTTTATTTACAGTGCTTGTGCAGTTCCTAGATCCCCCAACAGTTAGAGCCCCACAGACCCTCTCCAGGTTCTCCTAGCCCTTGAGGCTTCCTTAGTGGCAAGGAGACAGAAATACTGCTCTCCTGTCTCCTCCCAGGCTAGCTTCCCCACTGAGGTTTGCCCAGGGCTTTTATAGCCTTCTCCTGCCCCAGCCCAGTTGTCACTACTTAGCCCAGCATGTTCATCTGAGCCAGCCCTCGTTAGGGCTTGCAGCTGGGCTCCCTGCTGAGTACCTGCATCTATACCCCCGGCCTACCAGCCAGAGAGCAGGCTGTAGCCAGCATTTTGGCAGGACTTTAAAGGGGTTTTACCCCTGCCCTGCCACAAGGTGTTACTCTGGATTTACCCAGTGTACCTTAAAACAGGTTCTGGACAACTTAAAATGTTTGTCATTGCTCTGTATTATCATTGTTTGTTTATCATTGCTCTGTATTAATCACACTTACAAGGTGCTACTAACCAGGGAAGCAATCCATGCAACTGACCCTGCAAGAGCTGGCTGCTATGTGAAGCTACATTATAGAGTGAGAAGGGGCCAATTCTAGTCCCTCAGTTGTTCCTCGTTGTTCTGTCAGGTTCGGGTGGAGGCAGCTGTGGCAGGCTTTCTCTTCACATACTGGGAAACAGATGTTCTCTTTAGAGAGGAAAAATGTTTAAAAATAAATAACCTGTGGAATTGTTAAATTCTAATAACTAAAATGAGGAATGGCAGCATTTGTAATTTAAGATGCCTTGGTCTTGACACCAGGGACGTATTTTCTGTAGAAATGATTTTGTGTCCAGTTGTAGTAATTAAATTAAATATTTTTCTTTCTTGTGATCTGAGTAACAAGCAGAACAAAAAATCAATGTAATAAAGTTAATAATTTTGATTGTGATTCTCTTATTGAAGAGTACTTTAGCAGGAAAGCAGATGTGCCCTGATTAGGTGCATAAATATAGAAATATATTGATTACATGAATGAAACTCCTTGAAGTGTGCCCTGCAGGAGACCAATGAGTCTCTTAAAAAGAACAAGACTTGCTAGTCTTACCATGTACACAAAGGTTTGTAGAGTTGACATCTCAATAAATAACAGATACTTATTGACTTCTTTATGAACTATCAGCAGACCAGAATGATATCATGTTGAGTGGCATTTATGGAAATGTACAGATTCTAATTCATAGACGTAAATCTTGTTAACAGCAAGAACTCAAAGTGGCAGCACGAACTGTGAAACACCTGAATTTGCAATAAGTTTGACCCTGGGGAGTCTCTGCAAGGTCATAAGTTTGAGAGCTCTTACATTAGCCCTCTCTCTTCAACTCCCCTCTCCATGCTGAGGAGATGAAACTGAAATATATTTATCTCTCAGGATTTCTTACTACTCTCACTTTTAATGCATCTGAACCAATCTCCAATCACACTTTCTAAATCTTAAAACCCCGTCTCTTTTGACCTTGACCTCACCGGCGATCCTCTGTAGAATTTCTGAATGGTGACCTTGTACTGTACATCCCTTGGAAATTGTTAACTGGAAGGGAATCCCATTCAGATAAGGTTTACGTCCTAATTCTTTGTTTTCCCATGACAAATTAAGTAGTGATTTTCCCCCCGCCCTTTCCTGTGATCACCATTAGCAAATGCTTGCAATAAAATGTGTGTTAGCAAGATTCTAATCTATGATGCACATATCTGGCTCCCATTATAGTAGGTTGTGGCCTCATATTCATCCAGTGTTAGAATTTGGCCCTAAATCTCTTAGGAAACATAACAAGAAAAGCAGAGGCCCATTCCACACAATTGTTTTAATGCATGGAATTTCCAGTAGAATATACTTAAAACTGATGGTTGGGTGTTTTTTTGTTTTTGTTTTTTTTTTTTTGGTAACAGAGGTATTGCATTGAGTTTAGTAACGTTCTTAGTATTGAAAACTCACTCAGTAACTAATAAAAACCAGATTATGGAATTTCTGGTCCACTTCACATTGCTGCAGTGACACACAAAGTATTCTGGCAGGAGATATACAAGGGGAATTCTCTTTGTATACGGGAACTCTGCACTGGTGTGAAACTGGCAGAGGTTGCGTAGTTGGCTCCCAGCTTCACATCCAGCAGTGTGTCAAGGGAGGGAGAGGATGTAGTGGAGCAGAACTTGCTATGCCTTTCCACTACTAGCATAAGGGAAACTTACACTAGTGGCATGAGTCACAGCAGCTCCACAGGTGCTCTAATGGATGGCAGGGCAAGGTGGCATAACATAAGGGAGCTAGAACTGGCTCCCTAATGTCTCCTGCACCAAGTGCAGCTTAGCTGCAAGCCAAAATCTAGCTCAATGTTTCTAAAATCCAAATGTATGACAGCACTCCTATAATGCACCCAGTGCTGTCTGAGCTAGGGAGCAGAGTTGAGACATGTACAGGTAGTTAGGAAAGAGCACTGCAAAATAGCAGTAATTAGACCATAAATATAAATGATCTTTCCTTTATTAAATTTCCTTTTTCTTTCCTATTTCTCTTCAGCATACTAGCATTTGTTGCTGTTTTAACTGAAATACAAAGTAGTTTTGCTTTGCATTCTTCCTTCCAGAGAAGGCATAGGTTCTCAACTCATGGCTGAAAAAAGAGCAGGATAGACTTCAGTCCTTTGGATAAGTGTAATCTTTCTTCCTCCCCAAAGCAACTGCCTCAATGTTTTTATTACTGCAAGGAGTTGCAGACGTACAAGCCTCTCATTACAACTCAGTGGGAGTTTGCACATCTGATGACTCTTCTGATGTAAACACACCATTTGGGGCACACTTCCTATGTAACATTTAGGATTATGGGGGTTCATTTCGAATATTTACAAAATGCCTGTAGATGGTTTGGTAGCACCATAATGCCTAGTTTTTGGACTCAATCTAAGATTACAATGCTGAAAATCTTGGGCTAAATTTTCAGTAATGACTAGCAATTGTGGAGCCTTTATTTTATAGTGACCCACTTGAACAGTTTAAGGGGGGTGGATTTCCACAAGAAAAATACTAAATGCTTTCTGAAAATCGGGCCCTTTTTAGGTGCACTGAATTAGATACCCCACCACCAAACACAGACACACAATCACTAGCCTTTTCTTCAAATCTAAAACCAGAATTTAGGGAAATCTTTACCTTATGGCAATGGAAATGAGAACTAGAGTTGAGCATGCTTATTGGGGCACTGAAAGCACAGAGAGTGCATGCTCAGTCTTCAAGGCACTCACTGTGTTATAATTCATTTTCTCCCCACTAGAACTGGGTTGAAAGTCCCCACTATGCAGCACTGACCACCATTCCTTATTGGCTCTAATTGGGTTGATAATCTTCCTTCATAGTACTGGTTTTATGAAATACCTTTAGAGAGATTGGGACCTGATCCAGCAAAGCACCTAAACAATGTGCCTAACTTTAGTGATGTGAATATTCCCATTAAAGTCAATAAGATTATTCCTGTGCTTACATGTTTGGTTAAATTGTTGCCTGTATTGACTGTGTGTAGAACATCCCTAGGCTTACATCTTCATCCTAGGATTATCTGTGGCTGAGATAACTTTAAGTTAATTAGTGTAATGTAATTCAAAGTACTTTAGTAGGATTGTTTGTCTCCTCTTCATTTTGCTTTTATCTTTTTATTTTTATAATTAGCACATTGTCTGTTTGCTTTGAATTTAGTTTGTGTTTATTAGCTCTCTTCTTGATAGTGACTGCATTATTCGTGTAGGGGGAAAATGGTAAATAGAGAAATAAATGTTATTCCTGGGTCTTTCTGTGGTACACTTTTTTAACTCATAAAGGTGTTTACAATACTACTTTAAATCAACCAAGAAATACAACTTTCCAAAGTAGATTTCAGATGTAATATTTAGTAGGCATGTGATCTAAAAGATTATCTGCTAATATATTAAACCTTCTCCAGCTGAATCAATGTGTAGAATATTCTGGCAAGGGTATCTATGTGAGGAGACCATTAAATGACCACCATTGATTGCTCCTTTCCTTTTTCTGAGAGAAACTATCATTCCCTTACCTTTTTAAAAGCCAGCTGGTATTCTATTTTATTTATTATTACCACCTTCTTCAAAGGTTAAGACAGCTGAACCGTGGATCTCTTGTAAAGAGCTGTTCAAAACCTGCCCACTGCTCAGGTTCACAAACCCTTTGCAACTGAGACACACATTCTTGTTCATATGTGTTCCCAACGTCCTTTGCCTCTCCCGAATTTTGATTTCTGAGGTTCCCAAAGAGCTGCTCTTTCTTCCTACTTCCTCCCTCCTAGTCCCCACCCATCCTAGGGTACAAGGAATCCTCACTTTGGCATTTCCTGACTTTGAATCATTCAAATGTTGGCCTCAATCCTGCATAGACTTACTTGTGTAATTAATTTTACCAGTATGAGGAGCTCCATTGAAGACAACAGGATCATTCACATGCACAACATTAAAAATAAGTTAGCTTAATTTCCTTTTAACATTGTTTTCCATGTGTAATTTCTTAGTTTAAAATCACTACCACATTTATGTATAAAGTCACACATGCAGAATGTTTGAAAATTAATTTTCAAACAATCCATGATTATTACTTTTAAAGCAATAATTTTCACTTATTAGCCTACTTTCTCCTGAGGATCTCTAAACTCTGTGGAAGTTACTGGCTTTACTATATATTAGTGTTTCCCAAACAATTGGGTATGTACTGCTGTGATGCCGTATGATTGAAATACGACCACATCTATCATTGTTGCTACCACTGTTACACAATTGTAAAAAATCTTATATGAAGTATATCATGTAAGGTGTCAATGGAAAAGCTATGATTTGCTGAGTCTGATTATCCTGTTTATATGCATGTATATTTTTGTATCTAAAGTCTTATGAGTGTTCACTATGTTCTAGTATTTCAAATGTCTATATTATGGTATTACCTGGTAGGTGTGTTGCATCCAGTCTGGCCATCATTTTGTGAATGAACTATTCAAGTTGATGGCCCCTCAAAGAATACTTAGCTGTCATAATGGGTCATAGAAAAAAACTCATCTCCACCCAGTGAGCCTTCCAGTGGACATTTTAGCCAGAATATGGGTAATGGCTGCTTTTATGAGCCCTCAAACTATGTAAGGGAGATGTGACTAGCTCATGTGACCCTGGACTCCATCTTGCACCTATAATTTTCCATAAACTAAAACTGAAAGCAGTCCCCCCACATGGGAAAAGGTGTAAAGGATCCTGGACGCATTTCAATTTTGCCTTTTTCCTGCTCTGATCTCTGGACTATGGACTTGCACTAAAAGGAGCATTCCAACAAATGGAATTCCAATCTTTTGGAAGTTACCAGAGATTTTATAAGCAGTCTGCAACATTGCTGCTACAAACCTGATCCAAGAACTTTGCAATGATTGCAGCTATATGATTTGATCATTTTCTCTCCTCATCCTTTTTTCTTATAAATAAACCTTTAGATATTAGATACTAAAGGATTGGCAACAGCATGACTATTGGGTAAGATCTGAGTTGTATATTGACCTGGCTGTGTGGCTCATCTCTTGGGATTAGAAGGACCCTTTCTTGGATGAAACTGTTTTTTAAAATAATCATTAATCATAAAGTCTAGTGTCTGAGAGGTGAAATGAGTACTTAAGGAGGCTGCACTTTTGACTTCTCATTAACCAATGTGTTGGGACAAAAGTATAGTGGGTTTTTTGTGTTTTGTTTTTGTTTTTACTGGCTTGATATATCTTTTATGTAGAATAACCACCCATGTGGGTGAGCCTGCCCTATTTCTCAGTGCTTTGTCCTGAATCTGATATTCTCAGCTGTGACCCACTGAGTCACAGTGACAACTACTTAAAATATTCTGTTTCTCCTCACATGACAGAATGGCTGAGGGATTCATCAAACAGTAGATTTGATTTCCAATCTTCCTGAATGTCATGTTTTCTTTGGCAGCAATAATGCAGTGACACACAGTTCCTTATGCAGTGTAACACTTACCTTGTTTGTGTAAACCAATTTTAACTTAACATGTCCAAATTCAGAATTCATGCTATGGAGCCCAATATGTAATGTTTATATTACAAATGCTCCAACACTCCTGAAAATTTGTCTGTATTTTACCATTTCCCCCTCTTTACATTTTAGCTACATTTGGGGTTTGGACAAAATCTTGCCAAAAATGGAAAAAAAATATTTTTTTAATTTAATGTGTTATCCCTTCACTCTGTAGGCAGTTTGTTTATTCCATATACTCATCCTGGGGCTCACTGTAGTGCCAGGCAGGCTTCTAAGAAAAGTTTGTCACAGTAGCATCCATGAGATTTTAGCCCTAGGAAAAATGTATAAATGGCCTTTGAAACCATGCCAAATAGAGGTCTTGGCCCTTGTGTCTCAATGGGTTGTCCTCCTGTGTTAAATCACTTGAAAAGCCTGAGATTTCAGTACTCGACTTGTCAAACACGCTGTAGGGGTTGGAGCACAGAACAAGAATCAATCAAATAAGGGCAAACTGAAATCAAACATAATAAATGCTTTTGTTTTACTTTCATCTTATTGATATTTCACAACTTGGTTCCTGCATGGCCAGGGGTTCTCAAATCTTTCCATAGTGCAGAACACATCTTAATACTTAATAGACCTATTCCTTTATGGACGACATCCCTTTCCCAATTACAAATCATAACCCTGTTTGTGAGAACACAACATCCTTATGGCAGCTGCAACAACTATGTATGTGCAAAAAAAAAGATATTCAAGAAGTAGCTAATGCATTTTGACAGTTTTTAATGTGAGTTTTCCTTCTTGAAAAATATCATGCCATTTCTTTTACTCTTCATTTTTATCTCCTGTATTCATATGCTCCTTTCTCTCTTTATATGCTGAATTGCCTGCCACCTGATTGCCTTCTCCACAATTCCCTGAGCAAGCTTCCCTTTCTCCCCATGTGTGTACATAATGCCTGATTCCCCACTCCCTGGACTTACTGATTACTTGCCTGGCTCCCTATTCCCTTGGACCTGTTGCCTAGGCACCAGGGCCCAGATTTTTAAAGGTGTTTAGGCATTGTGTTGCAATGCCGAAGTCTCATATTTGAAAGTAGTTTAGGCACTTAGAACCATAAATCCCAATGATTGTCTGAGATTTAGGGTCCTAAGTGCCCCAAAAAACTTTTGAAAATGAGATTTAGGTTCCTAAATCAATTAGCCATTGCAAAGCTGAGCACTCAAATGCCTAAATACCTTTACAGGTCTGGGTCCAGGTCATCTTCCCCTCACTTTCCCTTTCTACCCACCTCCCTTCTCCCCTGGATGTACCTCTATGGATATTGGTGCCAATCCTATTGGTTGGGGTTTTTTTCCTCTTCACTCCTCCCATGCTGGCAACTCCAGTTCTGGGTTCAATCCTGGAGAGTAGCTCCTCTGTGCCTCCTCCTGTGTAGCAGTGCCCTAGAATAGAAGCAGCTTCTTGTTTCCTCCCAAATTCCCAGTGGTTGATCACCCTCCCACTTGCTCCTTTCATGATTTCCAGTCTACTGACTTCTTGAATTCTTTCACCTTGAACTTTCTCCTTCTCATCCTGTCCACCCTCACTCCCACTGCCTCTTTTTGATCAACTCTACCACTTCCTCCACTCTTGACTTTCTTGTTCCTGTCACCCACTACTCTGCATACATGTCCAGAATAGTCACCAAAGCAGGCTGAAAGTGAGGAAACAGCCAAAGCAGTGGAAATGCCAACATGGACACCATCAACACAGAGACGATAACCATGTTTTTATTCACCAAAAACGTAGGGGAAAAGGAATGAGTAGGGAAGGTGTGCGCGGGGGGAGGGAGAAAGACAACCTAAAAGAGAGAGCATAGAGTAGACACTTTTAATGATGACATGAAAGAAGCAGTGGGATAGGTACAAAGGAAGCTAGGGGAATGAGGTCTTCAACATTTCAATAAACTGTGTAAAAGCAAACTGCTAAGGATGCTGTGCATTGAAATAAGAAAATGCAGCACTTAGGTCAAAAAGGCTAAAAAGACACTAGTAGGGTTAGCCAAAGGTTAATTTTTAAGGAGTAGCCAAGGAATTCAGGTTTACAGTACATTTCTGAAAAGCTAACTGAGGCTGTTGCTGGTTTTGTGTATACCTGCTACTTAACATCCTGCATACCAAGGAAAATTCTCCTTCCTGGTTTCCACATCTCCTTAAAGAGGAAGTCTTGATGAAGTCTCATGGCAAAGTAGAAGTGCCATGACATTTTAAATGATACTTCAGTCACTACTCCACTTCAAGGTAAGTGAGAGAGGTGAAAATGAATTTTAAAGCTTCAGTTAAATCTGCATAGCAACAGCAAAGTAGCTTACAATTGACTTTGCCACAAGCTAAAACCAGTCTCATAATAAAACTTGACATTTGTGGCTGGTATTACGTTTTAATACTGCAAGTTTTACCAACATACATCATGACTCCACCAAAACCATTTTAACAGTTCCTTCAAATGAGTTTTTGACAGTCAAGTATCTTAATTGCACTTTAAAGAAAAGTTTTGGTTCATAAGTCAGTATTCCTAATGAACACAGGTGACCTTTTCAGTCTGAAATTTCAAACCTGAAAATTTGGAATTCCTACTAATTATTTGAAAGGTTATCAGAAACTGTTGAATGATGAATCTGATGCTTCTGTGTTTTTAGATGTTTAAAAACTGAATTAAATATGCTGCAAGTAAGCATCAGACTATAATGCTGAAGGTAAAGTTTACCTATGGGACTGTTCTGTAAATTACAAAAGTGAAGTAAATTGCAAAAAATGTAGTAGTCAGCAGCCGTATATTAACCACAGAGCCATGAAATATCATAAGTTATCAGTGACTATTAGGTGGGAGACGTGTACACATTAAACCTGGTATTTGACTGTCAGTTTCTTTACTTTCACCAAGATCAATGCTTGTTCACTGTTTTTTTTTTGAAAATATTTCAAAACACCATTATACTCTGGCAGACAGAGGGACTTAGTTTTGAAGTTGTGTGGGAGTGGAAAAAATGAGCAAGCTCATACACTGGACTAGTATGACTACTATCTTTTTGTTTATCCAGAAAGCCATACAATGATATTCCACCAAAGTTGTATTTTGTCAGTTCTCTCATCTTGAAGGATCACTGAGATATATCATATTAACATGCTGAATCACATTTTTTGGAATGTTAAAACAGATTTGAAAGCAAGAATCTGTGAGTCTCTTCAGTTTTGTTTCTAGAAAAGCACAATTCTGTAAAATTCCTATTTACTGTCATTGTGTCTGGCTTAGTATGGTTATATTTCAGTATTCCCTGTCTAATCAGAGCATGAAGACAGCAGGGATTCATATCTATTGGCAGTGCTGCTTCTAGGGACTAAATTTTTGTTCCCATTTTAGCATCATCCTGGTGGTGTTTTTTTTCGGTATTGCTACTATCAAACTGTATTTCATCATTTATATAACACACAAGCATGTTGGCTGCCTTTGGACCACCTGGCTATCACTTTAGATAGGAACAGATACTTGCAACTGATCAAAAATGACCAGCTCTAATAATATCAGATCTAACACCCATTGAATTCAATAGGTGTCTCTGACTTCAATGGATATTGGACGAGACCTGTGGCGAGGAGACCTGTATTTCATTTTTGCCTTTAGAAAATTAAAACATTAGTTCATTTGCATTGGTAAAATATTGGGAGGTCCTCAGATGAGTTGCTGTATAGATGCAAAATATTACATTATTATGAAGCCTTGATGTCTAGGCACGTGGTAAATGCCTAATAAAGTTTAGCAGTAATGTTTAAATTAGTTATTTTTTTGGAATATCTAAAGTGCTTTGAGTTGCAAATATTTCTTTAGGCTGGACACTGACTATTATTTTCCACAGTAATAAGGGAGTAAAATATAAAAGGGAAACCAAGGGAGTGCTCTCATGCAAAAGCTACAATGCATTCCTCACAAAAAAACACTGTTGAGACACTCGCCTTTGAGTGTCAATCCTGCCTTACTGGAGTTTGGTGGTTCTTGAGGTCATGGAGTCCTGCAGGAGCTGTTGCTAAAGGGGAAGAATTAGATCCCATTCTACCTTCACAGCAGCCAGAAGCTCTAGCTGGTACTAGGGTAAGGGAAAGTGTCTGGCATCCTTTGGAGCTGCTTGCCTGCACGTCTGTCTGCCTATTGCCTTCCTACTCAGTCTCTTTTGTTGATATCCGTGTTTGAAAACAAGTTTGAAAAGGAGTGGAGGCAGTAGTAGAGTCAACCAAGGACTCAATGAGAGAGAGAGTTGACAGGGAAGGAAGAATACTTTCCATGAATGTCTGAGAAATCAATGGATGGGAAATCATGGAAGGGCAAGGTGAAAGGCTAGGAGGCTCAGGAAAAATATAATCTACTAAAAGAAATAATATAGTGACCACCCAGAAAGAACTTGGACAGGCCTCACATTTCTGTTTGTCACTAGTGAGAACCTTTCGGAGGTTTCTTACCTGTTGGCACTTACCCAACACATTATTTTTATTGTCACTAAAATCAGCCAGAAGGAGAATGCTGAAAAGGGAGATAAACTTGGACACTGTCCTTGAGCACTCAGTTGTCTACTAAAATTAATTAGAATTGAGTGACTGTACAACTAACAGAAGTGGCCAGATTTGGGCATAAAGCTGACAGATCTTCCTAGCTGAGGATTCATTGGGCATGGAGGCATCCCAAGATTGTCCCTAGGCCCCGCCTTTCTCCAGCCCCTAGGGAAAGGAGAGAAAGTGGTGTATTGGAAGAGACTTCACTAAATTATGCTGTGACTAATATAGAAACAAACTATAATTGCCCCTTTGCCTTCCCCATCACACACTATTATACCAAGTGGATATTATGTGCAGCTGAGTTTCTCTAGCCCAATAACTTTTGTATATAAGAAATGCATGCATCACCAACTGCACTAATTACCCACCTAGAGCCTGGGAAAGAAATTAGTGTTTAGCTTTAAAAAAAATAAAAAACAAAGCAGTACTTAGAGGCATACATCTGAATAATGCAGCAATAGCAAAAACCAAATATTATAATTTTTGCTTTTAAGAAGGATAGCCCTATTATTTAATAGCCTTATGCTTGTTAATGTATCTACTGCATGTGCAAATAATCTAGTATCCCAAGTGATATTTGTATGGCCACAAATACAATGTTTCCAATGCAGTTCACCCTTGATTTAGTAAAATACACCAGTGGAAAATGTCAGATGTGGATCTTAAGTTAGGGCAGAGCCAACTAAGTTACCAACCATTTAACAAAGGTACACTGGCCCTTGGGTTTGACCTATTGCAGTTTTAAGAGGAAAAACCAATTTGGTGTACTTTTTAAATATATTTTTATTAAGATAATCAAGTAAATATAAAACTAAGCAAGTATGTTACAGACTAAATTACTAAGTTTCGTAAATTACCGGTAATTGAAATAGAGCAATACATAATTCCAATTGTACCTTAATTTAATTAAATTAATAAATACATTTACAATTGTTTGGTGCAGTCAAGTGTTTGAATTGATGCAGTCATCAAATGAACACAGCAGATATATTAACCTCAGTTTAGTTAATATGTGGTTAATCTTACACATATGAACCCCAGATACTTAAGGAGGCATCGCTTCTTTCTCAGCACTTGAAGTATTACCTAGGTACTTTGAAGGAGTCATTCAGCTGGGAGGGAAGAGTATGACACTCACTAACTTCTTCATGTTGAATACAGCAGAGAGTAGCAACTTGTTATCCCTCTTACTCAGGCAGAGTGGCTGACACTTTTAATAACCAGTCCACATTGTGTTGCTCTAAGAGGAACTGCTTAGAATTTGGGCTGGCAGATGCTTTCCTAATATCAGTTCATACACATACAATTACCTAAAGAGACATACATACATTTCATATGTAGTGTAAGAAAATTTAATATTAGTTGTGGCCACCCTGTGACTGTATTAAATAATGAAATAAAAAAGAAAGTACCATACTTTAAAAAGGAGAGGGATTGTGTTTTTGTGATTCTTGCTTTTTCTTTGAAGCATCAGATTCAGGAAGTCTTGTTTAGGGGCCAGTAGTTGGTATGTCTAGCTGGTACCTTATTCAAGCAAGCAGGCCTTCTCGGGGGCCATTGGCTGGTCAGGTGGCATGACCTGTGGCTATCTAGATCTCCTCTTTCCTTAACTCAGGGAAAGTAGAAACATTAGCCTGCCTTGTCCTTGGGCCACCACAAGAACATGATTCTTCTGTGTTTACTTTGGTCTTTAAGCTTGCAGTTTTATCTGGTTACATCGAATAGCACCTGACCAAACTTTTTCAGGCAAATCAGGGGATCTCAAGTCCAAGCTTAACCCTTGATCAATGTAACAATCTCCTGCCCCTCTTCAAATGCCAGTTTTTACAATTTTCATCTTAGATCACAAGCATGCGCTTACTTCCCAAAAAATCCGCTCTCCCCACAAAAATCAGTAGGAGGTGACTCCCCAGAAGCTGCTTCAACAGTCTCCTTTGGACTGAATGGTTACAAGGTGCCCCTGGCTCTAAGTCCAGCAAGGTCTTGCCGCCTTCATGAATGTGACATTGGGCCTAAAGAAAACTGTCATTGCTTCTTGCCCCCTCACACATCTCCTTGTCTCAGCATGTCTTAAAGGACCCTTAGGGGCCTCTTTGCCACAGTAAGACATTTGGGAATGGACAGTTTGTGGCTTAACTGAATGAAAGGCTGCCTTGCTTTAACAAGCCTTAAAATAATCCTGCTTTTAAGGTCTTATCAACATAACCCCCATGTAAGAATTTCAGATAAAGCAAATTAAAGTTTATACAGTATATGGTAGACCACACTCATGTAGGGCTATATACCTCACACAGAGAAAACATAACATTTCTGAAATACAGAGCAAGATTTTTGCAGGAGAGGCCACAAACTGGGGGGGGAGATTTCCATATTCAGTACAAATGGACCTCAAATGATACAATAAAGAAATTTAAAACTATTCTGGCATTAGGGTTTTTATACATCATTAATATCTAGTGTCTCAAGTCACTTCAAATCAAGCATCGCAGCCCTTTAGCTTAAGTCGAAAGTTTGTTTTGCTTCAAAGAAAATATAAATTTGTAGAACAAAAAAATTAAAATACTACATTTTAAACTGTGCTGAGACATAGAGCAGGATGAATGGCACAAGAAGGAATAAAGAAACAGTGGATTGAAAATTCATGGCTATCATTTTCCAGATGTTATGTAACAACTCATATTTTGCCATCTTTACAGCTATTTGTAATGGCCTGCATGTGTAACATTGCTGGCAATCTTGTACAAATGGGTGATGAATCAGATTCTCAGCTATACTTTGGGCTACCTTTCTGTCCTTTGGGAGAATCTAGAGTGTTCAGAGACAACATATTAATCACTATTAAGATAATTTTAAATTCTGCCCCTCATTGTAGGGCAGGGAAATGGTTTTATTCAACACACTATAGCCTTTTTTGGTAAGACTAATTTTAAAGGAGAAATATACAAGTAGGTTTAACATCCTGATTTGCCCATAAATACTAAACAGGGTTGCATAGTAGAGACCTTCATTTCAGTGGGTCTACTCATACACATGTGTTTGCAAGATTGGGGCCTTAGTTTGCAAAATACCATGTACGTCCACTGTGCTAAATAAGTGGTTTTTAATAATAACACAAGTATATAAATGTACATACATTATATGCTATATATCAGTCATACACCATAATTAAATTATTAAAATAACATATTAGAACCAATATTATGAAAATATATATTCCTAAGCATTCTGTGGTAACACAACAATAAGCATCATGAGTTTATAAAGAACAAATCATGCCACGCTTGATTGCTTTTTTGATTGAATTACTAAGCTAGGGGAAGAAGAGAATGCCATAGCAGTAATAAATCTAGACTTCAGGAAAGCATTTGATACATTGCCTCAAGGAATCTCACTAGAAAAATTTAATTCAAATTGGCTTGAACATGAACTCTGTCACATCACATGGGCTGAAAACTGGCTGCAGGACTATAAACAAAAGAGAGATTAATAGCAACAAAAATCCAGGGGCAGGTGTCAAGTGGGGTGTCATTGGAACAGTGCTGGGATAGAATTTAACCTCTGTATTAACCTGTAACCTACTAAAACATATGAGTGTTTACATGTGATAAGAGACTTCATGGGTGATCTGGGAGAAGAGATTAAATCAAATAATAGAATAGTTATTTAATATCAATTGATACTAAATAGGGAGGAGCCCTGAACACTACTGAAGCCATCATTTTAACCAGACCCTATCAGTTTGTTTTGTCCACCTACTTAATCCATCTTGATCTAAGATAGTTTGTAACCAATTTGGGGTCCAGGATCATCACATCTAGCACAACTTAATTTTAAGGACCTGATCCGATTGGTGATTCTAGGTGCTACAATTAATAGAATTATGAAACACTGTCACTATCTGTTACAAACCAACCCCAAATAAAACTTTTTGCAGGTCTGGAAATTTCTGCATGATCTTTCTTTTTTTGTGTGTGTTTAAAACAGTAACAGAAAAGAAAACATAATAGAATTATAGTACACTTATTTAATCTACATTAACGTATGAAAAATTTTAAAAAGGTGTGTTGACCTGATGTATCATGCTGACTCACTCATGGGGCTTTAAAGATGTCTTAGGCAAGTGGTCTGTGAAAAGATACCCTGCCTGCCCCAAGTAGGAATTTTTAAGAGACCTTTTCTTATACAAAACTTTCTTTTTTGATTGGTAGGAGGATGCCTTCTTCTTAACCAGCACCCCATTGCCATTTAGATTTTTAAAGTGGATAGGGAAATATTGTATTATTTAAAATGGAGTTGGGTGGAGAAAAAGAAAATGATTAGAAACCAGTCCTCCTGTGGAACAATGTGTGTTTTGTATGACAAAATTTACAGGAATTATTGGGTTCTCAAACTCCTTCTCTGCCATTAGTACAGAAATTAGATTTTGCTACCATCTCATCCCTTCACGTTTTATGTATGAAAGGTGATCTCTGTCCACATTAAGGAATTTCAGTAATTACCTTCTGGCTGAAATGAAATTAAGTCGCCATGGCAGGGAGTTGGCCATGGTAGAGCTGCAGATGTGGTGGTCAGTGATCACTCAGTGCTTCAGGTACTGGCAAGAGATCTGCTTTATTCTGTGTCCTGTTCCAGGAGGCTGTGCGTGACAAGAGCTTCACAGTGCTCAGCCCACACCCTGTCTGAGAAGCTCAGCCCTTAAAGTCTCAGTCCCCAATGCCGCAGGAGAGAGAGTACCCTCAGGTTTCCAGAAAATCATATAAAGTCTCTCCCCACAAACAAAAAGTTGATCTTTCTCTAGTGAAACTAAACATTTTATACTTCTTGTATACAGAGCCATCATGACACCTAAGGTTCTGTTACAGTGGTGGATAGTTACCAAAAAACTGCAGTTGTGAAAAGATGCCTTAACTGTGAAATATCATCTAAGATTTCCATAATTTTCAAGAAAGGCCTATAATGCTATACATACCTGCTCTATTCATGATACTACTATATAGGAGCTGAGTTAGCCTGACTAGTCTACAGGTATTTTCCCTATGAGCTTGCTCAGTACTAGGAGTCGGAATGCAGCCATTAGGCTAAGGATGAAGAGCAAGCTTAAAAAAGATTATGCTGAGAATGGCTTCAGTAAGGCACAGGGAAATTCAAAATGCTCCAAGCAAAGGAGCTAATGGAGCTGCTAAAATGAAAGGTACAGTAATGTTCTGAATGATATTACTAAATCATGAGAGATCATTCTGCTGAACAAATGACTATTTTGACATATTTGAGGTTAGCCAGTTAGCCTGAAGCTGAATTGATTTGTGTCAATGAGAGACACTTAGGACTCCATCATTCCCTCAGATGCACCTTACTCTACTTGTATCTGGTCAAATTAGCCCCTTAGGGAGTCAAGAAACAGGATCGATTTGACTGAGAGGTGAAATATTTGAAAGCCAAATCCCACCTACAGGAATGGATGAATATATTGTATTGCAGCAGTATTGTGTTTTCTGGATCCAAACCCTGAATTTTTAAGTGTTTGAGATGATTTTTTTCACTGAGTTAAATTTTAAGCTTTTTATAGGCCTAGAATCTCTCATCACTGGGCAGCATTTCTGAGGTTCACCAGCTCTAGATTCATTTCTTGGTGGGGAGACAAGCTGTAGTGTTAGGGTGTCCTTGAGCATGAGATGGAAATGCTGATTTTTCATATGTTTAATTTGAAAAAATCTTGAGTTGTACAAAGAGAATATAGATTTATTGGTTGTAATAATACAATAAAATACAAAATATCACATGAATGTAGTTTAGTGTATTGGGAAAGTGTAGTTCTTTCCCAGCAATGAAAGTAGTGAGATATTATGACCAAGCACGAAATATTAAAGGAAATAATTTGGTTCCTGAATCCTTAGTTGAGCTTTGTAGCATGTTTCCCATTAAAGGCAAACCTCTGTTTCTTTGAATGCACTGGTTAGAATTTTCTAACTCATCTGTAAACAAGAGGTTGTAAATTGGGTACTTCCACGTGTAAGAACCTGATTTGTACATCCAAATGCAAATATCATGAATAGTTAGATGCATAAAAGTTGTGAAAATAAGTTTAGTGATACACTTGAAAATTTACCATGTTACAGTTTGTGTGCAATATGCATATATCCCAACAGCGAGATCTCTTTCCTGATAGTAAGCTGTATTTGGGGAATGATGTCCCAAGGAAGGTAGCAGATTTTGTTTGAAATTTTTAAAACTAGTTGGGGAGGGGGGGGGAAGGAAAGAGTATCTATCTAGGACAGGCAGGGAGAGAGACTAGATAACTTAATCACATATTTCCATTTTTAATGTCTATGATTCCATGAAATTCCTTTTGAAATTGTATTCTCACTATTTTTGGAGTTATTTTAATTTTCTCTTTCTTTATAAATTAATGCAAATAGGCACCCATCAGGACCAACGAGCGAAGGGGAAGCCGGTACAAATTACCGGGGCCTGGTGGTCTGGAAGGGGGTCCGGCTTCCCCGGCTTCGTCGGCCCTGTTTAGCCAGTCCACCCTTGCTGGGGGGCCCAAATTTTTTTTTTCACCAGGTCCCAAACCTGCTCTCGGCAGCCCAGGCACCCATCTCATGTTCTTGGCACCCAACAATATGCTAAAATTAGAGCTTGTCAGAAAATGGAATTTGTCCTATGGGAAATTTGTTTTCGTCCTTTGTGAGGCCAAAATTTTAAATATTGAAATTTTTCAGAGAATAAAAAGTTCAGAAAAAACTCAGTTTGGGAAAGTTTAAATGAATTTTTGACACATTCAGTTGGAATAAAACACTTCAAAAGCAAGTGTAGATTCCAAATATTCATTTGAAATTATCATTTTTGTTTTAAATTGACTTTTTAAATTACATCAAGTAGTAAATTGAATCAACATCTTCAAACAAAACATTTCACTTCAAATATACATTTCAAAATGGATTAAATGTTTCATTTTGCAATGTTGCTTTGAAAAACTGCACAATTTTGTGGAAAATGACTTTTCCTATGGAAAATATTGATTTCAATGAAATTATAATTTCTGAAAAGAAAATTTTTAATCTGAATTCTTTCCACCAGATGTAATTAAAATACATACTAGCACATGATATAATCTATAGATATAGTCAAGTAGACTGTTTAGCATTACCTGTTAAGAAAATCAGTTGCATTCTTAAGATCTTAAGATTCTTAAGATCCTGAATTATCCACTTAAACACCACATTTCTCCCAATATCCACTGACCTTATCACATAAGCCCTGGGAAACAGATTGGCCTGTAGTGTCCAAAAGGTAACAAATCTGAGTATGGGTGGACAAAGGGGGATGCAAATTCAAGTGTTATCAGCCTGGCATGTAGTTCATTCACATGGACTGCTATGTTTAAAATACTGCATTTAGTGTAAAGGTTACAGAAATCATACTCAGGCTTGATTCAAATTTGAGATCTAGGCCAATGGAGAAGGCTTTAAGGGTTAGAGGACAGCAGAAGAAAGGAAGGAAGAGTGAAAATGGTGGTGTATAGGGGTCTAGTAAGTGATCATGGGGGTGGAAAGACAAGCATGAAGGAAAGTGGAGGAAGTGCACAGAAAAGGCAGTAAAGGAGTGGGGAAGAAAATGGTAGCCCGGAAGAAAGGGCAACAGTAAGAATTGGATCAGTAATCTCTGTAGATTTCACAAGCTAAGATCAAGCCTCATCAGTAGTTTGATAGACATCCAATGAACATTAGGTGCTCATGACTCAGTAGGTGTCAGTCTTCTCCTTGAGCCTGGCAGTATGGGCATAGTACTGGTGGAAGGGCCATACTTTGTATGAGATGTTAAACCAAAACTTTACCTCTTATGGCTGTTGTAGACCCCAGAGGACGCTTTGAAAGTGTAAAAGTATTCTGCATTGGACAAACTTTTGTGTGTTGATTTAAATTCTACTTACTAAAATTACACCAGTAAATTAATTGGATAAGAACACTTTCTCTTCCTGTCCAAAATTGATGTGTTGCATTGAGATGTGCTGTTTTTTAGAGTTTTTGTGCATTTCAATGGTGAATGAGTGTGAACTCTACGTTGAGTTCGTGTATCAATGTGGGTTACTTTGGGATGAAAGAAGCTACACAAATTGAAGATAATTCTCATTATTTGTAACATGACCATGGTTTCAAGCACACATCAAACTGTACATAAACTTTCAGGAGTTTAATGCTTTAGTTGAAGAAAAATAATCACTTTGATGTTAAATCAATGAAAAGGAAATGGAGTAAAATGAACAAAACAGTATGTAAGGAAATCTACTGCACCAAAGGACAATTGCAGAAACATATTGGGACTCCTGGAGGCATCTGTCTCCTTCTGCAAGAAAAATGACAGGCCAGAGACATTTCCAGGGATAATAAAAACTGATGGTGGACACACACAATGGTAAGCAGAATGCATGTAAACTAATCCTTAAAAAAAAATCAGTTTATAAACTTTTACGTATGTTGAATAACATAGTATAATAATGCATATAGGCAGCCAAATGTATATAACCAGATGTAGTACAAAATGCATTAATTCTGCCATAGGTTAAATGTCTCACTACTCATTGCTAGTACCTTTTTTTCAGTGTAGGACTCGGCCAAGTAATGTGTAAATTTTAAGAATCAGTCTGCAAATATCATGTAATGAATCATAAGTTTTAAAATTTGGTTTTTATTAGGGTTCTTATACCATTATTTAATCTTTCAGTTTTTTCATAACAAATACTACAGCATGTACCTTATTTCCTGAAATAACTACCAGTGCTTATTTCATTGTAATATGTCTAGTTATATAATTAAATGCCAAAATTATGTTAATATCAAAAAATTCTGAGCTCTGGTTCCCTGAGCAACCTGAATTTTGCACATTTATGTGCACTAAAATAAGTCTCAGGGCTTGTCTACATGATGGGGTAATGGAGAGAGGGGATAATTTCTAAGGTGCACCAATGTGTTGATCATTAATGGTCAATGTAACTCCTCTGGGGAGCCCTAATGGTTCCCCAGTGTGCTTTAATGTAGTACTGTTTCAAAGAGCACAGTGTTAAAGCACACCAGCAGGGTCTACATAGACCAATTAATGTGCAACACATTAAGGGAACTTTAGAAATCACAGCCCCAAAGAATGCATTATCGCACCATGTAGATAAATCCCAGAGCACAATATGCAAAATAAACCAATTGTTTGGCTCCTGAGTGGAAAGAGAAACACAGGAGTTATCACACTGCCTCAAACCTGTGATCCTTCTAGTATAGTATCCTTTGTCTGGTTGGGGCCAGTACAAGGTGCTTCAGAGAAAAATGCAAGAAACCTTTAATGAAAAATTTTGGAATAATCTACCCAAAGAGGAATTTTCCTCCTTACGCATGTCAGTTAGTGATTAGCTTATGCCATGAAACATTACTTTGTATTATTTGAATTACAGTATTATGAAGGTTTGTATCCTCTGTATTTTTTTAAACTATGAATAGTCTCATTAAGTGTAGACATGTCTACTACTTTTTTTTTAAAAAAAATCCTACTAACCCCTTATTCTCAGTGATATGTTGCTGTAATGTATTCCAAGATTAAAAGTTGTGTAAAGTATTTCCTTTTATATGTTTCATTGGCTATCCCTTCATGCTTATGTTATGAGACAGGATAAACAGGAGTATCCAATTTACCTTCTCTATTCTAGGCTTTAATTTATATACCTCTACCACTTCCTTTCCTCTCCTCTCTACACTAGTCATGATCTTTCCCTCAGAGGGAACTCTTCCCATGCCTGAAATCATTGCCATTGCTACTGTGGAAACTGAAAGCTACCAGGAGGCTCCTGAGGTTGGTTCCCAAATTAAAGTTCTCTCTACTGAGTATCCCATTCCCTGCCTTTGGAATTTGCCACACTTAGTGTTTCCTCCAGAATCTGATGGGCGGGAAAGAGGGGTAGGAGGCGTGATGTACAGCTTATTTAGCTTTTTATTGTATCAACATTAGTCTTTATGGCACTGGTGGAAGTTGTACCGGCTGTATGGTGATAGGAGATGTGTACCTTAATATGTGTTTTCATGTGTATATGGCAGACACTTCTAAGATGGAGCCAGGCTGCCGTTTTAATACAGAAACACAAATGTAAGTCTCAGGGACAAAATTCAGATCTAGTAAAACCAGAAACAACTCCAGTTACAATAGAGGTGCAGCTGCTTTCTCATATTCTGAATTTGACCCATAGAGTAGAAATGGATATTCTTAATAAAACTGATATTTTATTATAGTTTTAAGTTTTCTACATTAGCACTTGGTGCACAGGGTTACCCTTATGAGTTTCTTAATTAGCAAATTCATGTGAGCATACCTAGAGGAAAAACATAGAGAAATTGCTTAACAAGACAAGAAGCTGAATGTCACAGATGTCTGACCTTAAAAAAAAATTGGCTATTGGGTACCATATGGAACCATAAAATATTCTTTATAACACTAGCCACTTTCAATAGGAGACTGTAAAAAGTTGCATTTTCAGCATCAAAAGAACCACTTATAAAAATATTGTCTTGATTAATGACTTTATTTGAAGAAAAAAAAATGATCAAAATGTTTCTTTGCAGAGTAGGAGTCATTCAAAGCCTACTTTTATTACTTTAAGTTCATAATGTTCTCTAAACATGCTGTATGTGCCTAAGTACATACCAAGTATATTTCAAAGTATATTTACTGTAGGTTTTATATGACTGACAAAATATTATACTCTTTTCACAAACTGCCTATTGATACAAAATAGCACTTCTCCGATTAAATCTCTGATGTAATCGTTTATAGTTCAACCCAGCCAACATCTTGGCCGTATCGTACAGTGAACTGTGGTGCCATGCAAATGAGATAATGCAGTTCAAACTGGAATATTTCAATTTGGGTCAAAATGAGCCAAAACTCAATATTTTGTTTAAGATTTACAAATGGAAAATCAAAACAAATTTCACCAAAATCAGTTTGTTTGTTTTTTTATTTTGTGGAAGCTGCATTTTTCTTTGCCTCCCGCCCTCCCTCCTCCCCATGAAAAAATCATCGTGACCAGCTCTATTCATCATCTTATGTAATTCTGGAGGAATGATGAAAGAGAGGCCAAGAAAACACATGTTTTTGCTAAGGCTCCAAAACGTCTGCTTTTCTTAAACGGAATCATATTTGTTTGTGTTGTTTAGTTCTGCTGTATGAATGACAGAATAAGTGGCCACCCATGATAAGTTTTTGGTTTCAGTGACTTGCCTAGCATGATATAGAAACTCCTTTTGTCAGAGGCAGAGTTAGAATCCTGTTCTCCAGGATTGGGGTTCAACCATAAGACCATCCTTTCCTCTACCTCAGTCACTTCCCACATTCCAACTTCTGAAGCAAATGTAGCAGGGGTCTTTAAGATAGCTTCACTCACCTCACAACTTTGATTCATACCCCAAGTACCATGTATCCTGTATACTGTCCTGGGGCGGCGGGGGGGGGCTGCAAGGTGGGGAGAAACAAGCATTTGTTCATGTAATTAAAAGTTGTATCATAATATCTATGAACAATGGGATTGAATATTAAGGTTACACAAACAACCTTCTTTCTCGCATTTCCTAACTTTTGAGTGCTGGACTTTGCAACCTTAATGCTCCTCTAACACTGGGTTTTTAAAATGTAATTATATAAATAGTCCAGAGAAAACTGCAGAACTTCAGCATATTTACAAGCAAGTTATTTATGCTGTCAATGGGCACAGATGCCATTTGACTATTATCTCTGTGCCCCTTCCTTTGCTATCCTATTGCTCAGTTTGTTAATTAGTTAGATTGAGCTGTGGCCAAAGATAATGTGTAAGTGCTACTATTGTGGGTTAGAGTAGGGAAAATTGTTTTGGTGCAAAGGGAAAGGTAAGTCCTCTTGTTGCTGGATGATGGTCACCATGAGCAGTCATTGTGTTAGGGATCAAGGCTTAACGAGCATGCTGCAAAGGCACATACTGGCACTCTTTTCTATGGACAAGAGTAACTACTGTAGTTCATCCAAGAAAAGGTTCAGCAATTTAAATAGGATGCCTCACAGACACATGGTGCCCTGTTGCCCTGTAAAAGAAATTATACCAAATGCTGTTTTCATTTATGTGGATTCAAAAATTTCATAACTGGAGAACCTGATGGCAAACTCAGCTTCAACATAAAATATCAGATGAGTACTAAATCCTGTCACATGCCACAACATAATCTGATACAGCACAAAGCTACTGGGTACATGACCAAAACCAAAGGTGTAAAAGGACAAAAAGTTACAAATGCCTGGTAAACAATATTTATGCTATTCATGATGCTTCTTTGCTGTTTATGTTTGAGGAATTCTATCCTTCCAATCTATTATACATTCTGTTGTATCTTAAAATCTACTGAGTATTATATACACATGACTATTCTTCTCTGATGTGCTGATGTCCACAGTGATGCAAAGGAATCTCTCCCCACAAGCAACCAGGAAAATATAATTTCACTGCAGTGCGTTATTCTTCTGCAGAGACATTTTCATTCACATCATAATTTGGTATAATAAAGATCCGTATTCTTGAGTGACAAAAGCAGATATAAAGTGTTCTGGATCTAGTTGAGCTGATGTTCTAAGAATTCTGAAATTAAAAGGTTAAGAAGACGGTGTTCTATTATGAAAACAGAATTATTCACCCAATTAAGGTTGGAATCTCATTTGAGTTTGAGAATTATTCTTGCCAGGGAAAAGCAAATAACACACTTACAATTCATCTTTAAAGAAATGAATGTTGGAGAAAATCTGAGATCTTTATAAGTCGTGTTATATTATCTATATGTTTCATCCATTATTTAGAACATATGCTTGATCATTTATTTCGAGCCCCTGGGCTGCCTCATTAAAATTAAATTGTTATAAATTATTTGATATTGCTTTGGGGGCATTTGCTCTCCCATCTTGACTGTTAAAAGTATCAATTTATTATTTTTTTATTGTACTTGTATTCTCTCCTGTCTTTTAACCTCTCCAAACCCTTATTTTTCTCCTGCCTCCCATCAACTGTTATCCAATAGTATTACCTCCTATAGGAAAGTTAATTCTCTGTGTAAACTCTATGGTTGTCCTTCTGACAGCAATTACTGAGACAAATGAGAAGCTGATGAGGTTATTCTCAGGCTAAAGGTTTGCAGTCTTTAAAAAACATTAAAGAATATTTGGTCTGTAATGCAGCTAATCCACAGGTATAATTTCTATTAATGGGAGTGGGAGTTCTATATACATATTGATGACAGAGTGACTTTCTTGGTATGGTCTTTGAATAAAAATGTACAAGCCAGAAAGGTGTCCTATTGTAAACTGCAAAGTACGTAGCATAACCTCTGTGCACCAGTTTGGAGTAGCTTCATTGCCCATGACCACCTTTCAATGGCTAGAAATTACAGTAATATTATATAGTAGCAATCACCCCATTCAAGACACCATGAGAAATGCATCTTAGCTTTATCACACAATCTGCCAGCAACAGAATAAAAGCATAATTTAGTTCATTAACAAATAACCTAGCTCTCAATATATCCTGTTTGTGTCCCCACTAATGTTTACTGATGCTTTACCCCGCAGCTCCAGGGCAGTATAATTCTAAGTTTAACTCCTGGTCCATGACCGGGGCCCCTATGACATGTCTACACAGCATTGTGAAGCCCACAAGAGTGAGCCTTCCAGGTCAGGTCAGTAGACTCAGGCTAGCAAGGCTCCTGCTAGTGCTCTAAAAATAGTTGCGTAGACAGCACTTTGAAGTTGCAGTTGAGGCTGGAGCTCAGGTTCTGAGGCCTAGTGTCATAAACAGATAGTTAAGGGTTAAGGTCTCTTTTACCTGTAAAGGGTTAACAAGCTCAGTAACCTGACGGACACCTGACCAGAGGACCAATCAAGGGACAAGATAATTTCAAATCTCTGTGGAGGGAAGTCTTTGTTTGTGTTCTTTGTTTGTGTGGTTGTTCTCTCTTTGGGTCTGAGAGGGGCCAGATGTATATCCAGGCTCTCCAAGTTTCCTGAAGTATTTTCTTCTATTCAGTATAGTGAGTATTAGAAAGGTGGATTAGTCTTATAATTAATTTCTGTATTTGCAAATGTGTGTTTGCTGGAGAAATCTCTTTATTTCTGTTTGCTGTTACTTTGATTATTCTGAGAAATCCATCTTGGTTTATAAATTAGACCCTGTAATATTTTTCATCCTGGTGTTACAGAGATAGTATTTCTTTCTTTCTTTTAATAAAATCTTTTCTTTTTAGAACTTGATTGATTTCTTCCCTTGTTTGGAATCTCAGGGGAAGAGGAGGAGGGGAAAAAGGGAATCCCTCTTTGTTTGATTCAAGAAGTTTGAATCAAGGTGATCTCTCCCGACGGCTAAGGGAGGGGGAGGTGGGGGAATGGGCTATTTCCCTTTGTGTTAAGATCCAAGGAGTTTGGATCTGTGTTCCCCAGGGAAAGTTTTGGGGGAACAGGGAGTGTGCTAGATACTGGAATTTCTAGCTGGTGGCAGCACAACCAGATCTAAACTAGGATTTAAGTTTAGAGGAGTCCATGCAGGTTCTCATCTTGTGGACGCTAAAGTTCAAAGTGGGGAATAAACCTATGACACCTAGGAACAGGGTGGGCTTCAGAGCCCAAGCTCCAACCCAAGCCACAGCTTCAAAGCACTGTCTACCCAGCTATTTTTAGAATGTTAGTGTGAACTCTGCTAGTTCAAGTCTGTCAACCAGGGCTGGGAAGCTAACTCCCTTGGTCTCCAAAACACCAAGTAGACATACTTTACAGTAATAAAAATAAATAATAATAATAAATTCAAGCTCACTACAGATGCTCCAATTTCCAAGGCCACATAGGGAATTCTCTGACTTTGGTTAGATGGTAGCTACTTAGTTAAAGATGGGTTACACAATTTAAGTAGGCCTTCCTGGTTTTGATGGTAACAGGAAACACCACCATTTGCAGCTTATTGAAGGAAATGTCATCAGGAGAGTAATATCATAAAGCTCACTCTATCTCAGAACTCAGTCTTCTAGGCAATTTTCTATCTTTTCGGTGTGCAAAATGTATAGTACTGTCCCGCTCTTCTCTAAAGTAATGAATTAAAAACAACAATCCCATAGTTTACTACTGAAGAACTTGTTTGCTATTGAGTGGTTCTTTGATTTGCCACTCTTCTGGGTGCAGAACAGAGGCATAGGAGAAGAACAACTGAACCCAGTTTTCCATGGGCTCTTGTTAGTCCTAATTGGAGTATAGCAATAAGGAGGACTTTGTTCACCTGTGGGCTGTTTGATATGGCAATGCAGAGTTCTGTGCCACGGGGCCGACTGTGCAGGATCACTGCAGAGATTTCTAAGGGGGTGTGTGTGCAGGGGCGGCTCTACAAAGTAGGCTGCCCCAAGCAGCGCGGAGCGCTGCGCCGCCCGGGTCCCGGGTGGGTCCCTCTTCCCCCGCGGCTCGTTTGAGCTCCCACGGCATGCCTGCGGCAGGTCCACCGAGCCCGGACGAGCGGACCTGCCGCAGCGGGAGCTCAACCGAGCTGCGGAAGGGCAGGTCCGCTCGTGGACCTGCCGCAGGCATGCCGGCAGGAGCTCCACCGGAGCCAAATGCCGCCCTCCCCAGGACGCCGCCCCAAGCGGGCGCTTGGCCCGCTGGTGCCTAGAGCCGCCCCTGGGTGTGTGAGTGATATACTGTATCAATAGACAGTTTGTAAAAGCAGCAAACAGTGTTTTGAGATGAGTCTCATAAAACCTCAAGTTGGAAGCTGAGAGAGAGACAGCTAGAGAAGGGATTTTGTTTAGACATTCCCCTGAAGCACTTTCCCTTGCAGGAGTTTTTGTCTTGAAAGGAATCTCCCAGAAGCTTTTTCTCCTCATAGAGGGATTTATTTCTTGCATCACGTGTTTGCTGGGTTTTGGTATTTCAAAAATATGCTGTTTTCTCTCACTCTGGATGACAACTGCTTTCAGGGGGTTAGCAGCATGCAGTACTAGTACATGCTGAATGGCTACAAACTCTCAATTGAACTATGGGTTCCACGTCAGGACAATTTCTTTCCTTTATCCCACAAACTCCCTCACTGGTAAAACACAGACAATTGCTACCCAAGTGGGCATCCCTTTCATCAAGTTTTGTGCTCAGTAGTCTGATCCTGAATGCAAGTCCTCTATTCTGGCAATCAAGTCAGGTTCTCTCTTCTTTCAGGGCTGTTGCACAACCAAAACCAGGAAGACAAGCAACTCCTTCCCGATGTGTCTCAGACACACACACATTTTCCTATCCTGAATCTTCCTGTCTATTCCTAACATAACATCTTGCCTGGATCAAACACAAAACACACACAATCCTCTCAACTTCCCAAGGTTACCTGGTTCAGATTGGTTCAGCCTGTAGTAGTAGCTCTGAAGGGGCAGTTATAGTCTGCACTAGATAAAGGGAAAACTAATTCAACCCTCATTTACTGTATTAGTAATGGCTCTTCCTCCCTCTTACCTCCCCCCAAACGCATCTCCCCACATACATACACAGGCACTTGCCATTTATCACTCCAAAGCACATCTACGAAAATTAATGCAGATGTGGTATAGTCAATAACGACTGTCTATCCCAGTCTGCTCTAATCTGGGCTTTATTTCAAAGCTAGACATTTGCAATCAATATGAACTGGAAACATTTTATTCCAGGAAACTGAGGGAAAAGTATATTATCAGGGTGGATAAATTTCAAGTGAGCTGCTCATAGGATACAAAGTAAAGCATCACTTGTGCTGATAATCTTCACTTGGCTGCAAGAGCAATTAGCTGAAAACAGAACAGCCTGCATCTATTCTCTTGGGGTGCATATAGCAGTGCTCCTGATGATACTTTGGCAGGCACAGGCACATGAGTAGCACCCACTGCCATGAAAGCAGCACTACCATATTTCTTATGATAACAGAGAAGAGCCTGGAAAGTGGAGACAGTAAGATAAAGGAAGCAGGAGCTGCAGACAAATAGGAGGGGAGTCATACTTCAAATGCTTCTACAACCTACTAAAAAGAGGTGGAAATTCCCACCTCTGAGTTACGTAGCCCTGCTAACAAAATAACAAAAAGAGTTAAAACAGAAAAGTTGTTTCTGATGTGGGATCAAACTCCCCATCTCCTCTATGTCAAGTGCTTCTGTACTATGCCGGTTTCATGGTACTGTTTTTATTCTTCCCTCTCCAGCTTATCAAATACAGGGTTCGGAGTAGTTCATGACAGAAACATTGATTCCTTTACAAATCAAAAATAAATAATACACTGTGACTAACACTCAATGCTGGTGCCCAGGAAGCCCCAAAATATAGTCACTCTGAAATATTTAATATTTCTTCACTCAGAAATGGTAGGCACCATATGTTTGCAGCTTCCCAAGGAAAGGCCACAAACCAGTGCAGACAGTAATGTGTTATACTTTATTTACTGATGATGATAACTTCTCCCAGAGTTGATCTTTTATTCCAGGTTTGGTCAAAAGATCAGGAAAAAAAATTCATCACTTCAAAAATACAGACCTAAAGGCACTGGATAAAATATTATTCTTCACACAGATTATGATGAAACCTTCAATAAAGATGAAAAATAGTTGTAATTGAAACTATAATGTGAAATATAGTGTAAAAGAGACTTCAGCGGACTATATATATGTCCAAGTACATTTGGGCATATATGATGTGTTAGGAGAGCCCTGCAAATCCATGGATATCCATGACCATTTCTGTGGCTCGTGGATTGGATGATACAAATTTTGTATCTGCGCAGGGCTCTATGTATTAGTACACTCTTCACTGTTTCCTATGTGTTAAGCACTGATTACTGCACAAGGCCCAACCAAAAAAACATGCACTATCCTAAGGAGCTTACAGGTAAAGGCCCAGTCCACATACAAAAGTTTTACCAGTTTACTAAATTGATTTCTTAAATTAATTTAGTTGAGCCAGTGCGGACTCCTGTGTAGACACACTTAAATCAGTTACACCTGGCTTATATCAAGGTAGTCAATTCAGTGAGGAATCTATTTGAGGTAAATTCATATAAGTATGTATAAACTAATCTGTGTGTGTCTACATGGGGGATGCAGCTTTTCTGTGTTGATAGGGTTTATCTGAATCTGCCTTCAAGAAAGGAGAGCCAGAGGAAGCTGTGTTAACTTAGGGTTTGTTTATGGGTTGGTTTTTAATCCTTTTTCATTTCTCTGCTTTCTTGGGAGCAGAAGACACTTGCCTGGCAAGAGTTAGTGTTTGGGGATTTTGGAAGAAGTTAATCTTTTTAAGATGGGTTTGAATGAGGAGAGGTGGGGGCCTGGGACTCTGGGAATGGGATGTTATTCTGTGGATGGAAGATAGCATGGAAGAAAGCACAGAGGCAGAAGTTTTTGAAAAAATGATTCAAAGTAGATTAGTAGCAGGTTAGTGTTACTGTCTGGCAAAATGAAGTGAATGAGGGGGGCAATTTATATGAAACTAGACCAGAGATATTGGTAGGACTACCCTTGTTCCAAGAATCAAAAATGTGGAAGGACTTAGTGACTGCCTGGATATGCGGGAAGCAGGATAGTGAGGATTTAAAGAGGTCCTCATAAATGCAAGACTGCATACAGGATGATGATATTGTCCATCACGATAGAGACAGGAGACAGTGCAAGGGAGTAGAAGGAAAATAAGATGATTTTGTTGTTTTGTTTGTCAGACAGCTACCCTGTAAAATGTCTGGGAGACAGTCAGATGTGCCGGACTGGAAGACTAGTCACATCTGGAGAAGTAGATTTGTGGGTCGTTAACATAGAGATGCCAGGTGAATCCATGCAGGTGGATAAGATCTAGAGGTGGGTCAGGAATAAGCAGGCCAGGAATAAGGTGCAGGGGGAGAAGATGATGGAATCAGTGACTGAATCATAGAAAAATAGAAGGGTATGAGGAATTTGTTTAACTGGCAGGTGATCGGGAAAATTATATTCTTTTTGCAGCTTGTCCTGAAAAGTTGGACAAATCTTCGAATGATTGGGCAAGAAAGGCCCCAAAACTATGAAGAGTCTACATTATTTTCTAATGATTTACCACTTATATTGTATAATATCTCAACTGTAGAATGTTGGACAATGGACAGCATGAAAGGCACATCATTTCAGATGACTCATGATGGACAACACATCTCTTGAGAAAAGAGGAGTGGGAAGTATACAACTCACACCATAGCCAGGCCATAAATTTCTTTGCAGTGTTGACAAGAAACCTACTTACCACAGACACATTAATTTGGTAAGACAAAGCCACTTGTCAGGTTTCAAGGTAAAGTTTTAGTGAAGGTCAAATCTCCCTGTGGAATAACATCCAAATAGGCTATCAGATGTACAAAGGGAAAATAGGTCCGACAAGATACCATGCACTCATAAAGTCCCTCTTTTGGCTTTACTGTAGATCAGCACCAAATGAAATGGTTAGGTTTTCACGTAACCATCATTGTAATATGTAGACATTGGTATGCAGTTCTAGGAGAACATCTGTTCTTTTTAGTCAAGGAGCCAAACATTCCTCCCATCAGCGGTAAAACTGGAGTCAATGCTATATCAGGAAAAACACTTCAAGGAGCACCATGGAAATGGTGTTGGAGCTTTAGGTATGGAATACAGTGCCATGGCTTTGTTATCTAAGAACCTTCAGCCAAGACAAGTGACCACTTAATGTGTGAAAAGTGGAGAGTGAAGACACAATAACATGCCATGTTTTCTAGCTGAAATGTGGCTGGCATGTTGAAATGAAGAATCTGAGGGTCAGTCATAAAGCCAAAATATATAATTGACTCCAATAATTTAACAGAAAGTACTAATGCTAGAAATGATCAAATGGCTGGATACTACTGAATAAGTGGAAGAATCATGAAGAATGAAGACAGTTTTTTCTTCACTTTCTTGACCCTTGTTTCTCCATCAGATATGAGAGGTCTGTTTCAGATAAAATATAGTCCATATCAGTTTACCTTTCATGGGGTCAAGGCCAGATCTCCTTTATGGAACAGTTCTGACCATGTATTTCTGGAAGTATTCAGTATGATTATTGTGGCTCAGGAAAAAAATAAATCCACACAGTACTGTATATTGACCTTTTTGTTACCCACTGTTTTGTGTTTTTCCAAAATAACTTATGTATATTGTAATTTCTTATTTAATTGTAATGCTTGTCCACTGAATTAATAAAATTCTCATACTGAGTATATGAGATGGACCACTGTGCATTGTTATAATTGTTTACAACTTTCTATTGTTTTCATAAATATGATTCATAACACTAATAAAGATGTAGGACAACTGCAGCATTTTACTGTTTCTTCCCACAATGTAATTGTTATTTTGTCATTGATGGTAAAGCGTCTCCATCATGTTCTGATTTTTTTTTTTGTTTTAGACTCAATGATTTACAACACAATGGTTTTATTTGAGATGGACTGCTAAGAGAGATGACTTTTTGAAGAACTCTAGATTTATGCCACAGTGGAATTATACTTTTATAATGTATGGATTATGCTGTAATGGATTAACATAATGAGGATTAACAATATTGAAGTAGTTTAAAAACCTGAGGTTTCTGAAGAGGGAACCTGAGGAGCTCTGCACTCTATTTTGGAATAAGCTTTTCAGAGGAAAGTTCCAAAAGAATGTTCCTAATTCCAAAAGAATGTTACCAGCTTTTTGTGGAAAATCAACTGCAAGGGGTATAAACACCTGCCTTATTCTAGATCTCCCCATTTTCCATTGGTTTTTTTCCCCTTACTCTGTTCCCAAGCAGCCAGCATAGATAATCTTTGGGAATGCTTGACCTGATTTCCAGTCCAAAGAGATTCTCATAAATTTGGATAAGCATCTGAACTTTTGGATGATACACCAAATTGAACTGAACCTGAACCTTTTGGTCTTCACTCATAACCACATCTTCCTGTCTATGAATTAGGTGCATTGCTTCATGTCACAGTGCCAGGGTGTGCATTTGGGGGAAAAGATACTTCTTTCCCCTCCACACTTTGGAAAAAGAGAGGCTAGGAGATTTGTGTGTGTAGGAGGGTTACACAAAGAAAATCAATGATTGTTGTTTGTTTGTTTGTTTAAAAAAATACTTCATCCAAAAAGACATTTCTGTTTAAGTGTTTTGATGGGAAAATTTAACTAATTCTATTTGCAGGTTTGAACTTTAAGCCCTGTTACACCAAAGTCCTTAAACATATGATTAAGTTCTAGCATGTGAAAAATCTCACTGAAGTCCATGCAATTAAAATCCTACTGATGTAGGAAGCAAGGAACTTATTTGGCCATATACTCATCATTTTCCCCTCCTCTGGAGAAGTGTTGACCATGCAGAAGGAGCAAGGCCCCCTGAAAGACACTTTAACAATCAAACGCAGCACTCGCCATCATTCTCCAGTAATGGGTTGAGATTTTCACAGATTTCCTGATGAGTCAAACTCTCTGTTTCATTTTTGGTGGGTCTCAGAACTGGCCCTTTGCCGTAAAATACCACACGACTCTCAAACTCTCAGATGTGGAAACCTGTAAGTTAACATCTGTAACTCAGGAAATATTTTTTTAAAAAAATTTCTGTATTTTAGACTTTCACATCTTAGAGTTCTGCTACTCTTAAGTACCATGTTTAGTGTCTAATTTTTAATGAGAATAAGAAAATAATCATTGTGTCTTCTGGTTTGTTGGACACTGTTTTTTGTCTTGTGTAGAGGCAGTCAATATTCAAACCAATCGTTTGGCATGATACCGGCAATATGTAAAGTCTGATCTTTTAAATCAAACACTGCCTAAACTTTACTTCCTTTCTATCATTACAGGAAAATAATGACCTTCTGTCTGTGTGATGGTACTTTCCATTTTCTTGTATGAGATTAGAAATAGCTACTCTTACTCACTTTCACTTACTTTTCCTCAGTTGGCAAGGAAACAAACCTCCTCAGGATATATTGTTCAGAAGTGTTTTTACTAGGGCTGTCGATTAATCACAGTTAACTCACACGATTAACTAAAAAAACCTAATTGCGATTAAAAAAAATTAATCACAATCAATCACAGTTTTAATTGCACTGTTAAATAGAATACCAGTTGAAATATTTTGGATGTTTTTCTACATTTTCATATATATTGTATTCTGTGTTGTAATTGAAATCAAAGTGTATATTTTTGCTTACAAGTATTTGCACTGTAAAAATGATAAACATAAGAAATAGTATTTTTCAGTTCACCTCATACAAGTACTGTAGAGCAATCTTTGTCGTGCAAGTGCAACTTACAAATATAGATTTTTTTTTGTTACATGACTGCACTAAAAAAAAAACGGCAGAGCCTACAAATCCACTTAGTCCTACTTCTTGTTCAGCCAATTGCTAAGACAACCAAGTTTGTTTACATTTAAGGGAGATAATGCTTCCCTCTTATTATTTACAATGTCACCAGAAAGTGAGAACAGGCATTTGCATGGCACTTTTGTAGCTGGCATTGCAAGATATTTAAATCCAAAATATGCTAAACATTTGTATGCCCCTTCATGCTGCAACCACCATTCCAGAAAACATGCTTCCATGCTGATGATGCTCATTTAAAAAAAGTTAATTAAATTTGTGACTGAACTCCTTGGGACAGAATTGTATGTCCCCCTGCTCTGTTTTACCCACATTCTGCCATATATTTCATGTTATAGCAGTCTCGGATGATGACCCAGCACATGTTGTTCATTTTAAGAACACTTTCACTGCAGATTTGAAAAAACGCAAAGAAGGTACCTACCTAAGTTTTATAAAGATAGCTACAGCACTCGAGCCAAGGTTTAAGAATCCGAAGTGCCTTCCAAAATCTGAGAGGGACGATGTTTGGAACTTGCTTTCAGAAGTCCTTAAAAGAGCAATACTCTGATGCGGAAACTACAGAACCCCAACCACCAAAAAAGAAAATCAACCTTCTGCTGGTGGCATCTGACTCAGACAATGAAAATGAACATGTGTCAGTCTGCACTGCTTTTGATTGTTATCAAGCAGAACCTGTTATCATCATGGATGCATGTCTTCTGGAATGATGGTTGAAGCATGAAGGGACATGTGAATCTTTAGCACATCTGGCATGTAAATATCTTGTGACGCCGGCTACAACAGTGCCACGAGAATGCCTGTTCTCACTTTCAGGTGATATTGTGAACAAGAAGCGGGCAGCATTATCTCCTGCAATTGTAAACAAACTTGTTCGTCTGAGTGATTGGCTGAACAAGAAGTAGGACTGAGTGCACTTGCAGGCGCTAAAATTTTACATTGTTTTATTTTTGAATGCAGGTTTTTTGTACATAATCCTACATTTGTAAGTTCAACTTTCACGATAAAGAGATTGCATTACAGTATATATATTAGGTGAATTGAAAAATACTATTTCTTTTGTTTTTTTTACAATGCAAATACTTGTAATGAAAAAGTAAGCACTGTACACTTTATATTGTGTTGTAATTGTAATCAATATATTTGAAAATGTAGAAAACATCCAAAAAAATTAAATAAATGGCATTCCATTATTGTTTAACAATGTGATTAATTGTGATTAATTTTTTTAATCACTTGACAGCTCTAATTTTAGCATTTTTTCCATTATGCAAAAATTATGAACATCATCTTTGTAGCTTAATATAATAATTGAGCCACCGTGTTCACTGAACTTCCAGTTTCTTGGAAGCATGTTATGGATAATTTCCTCATGAATTTTTTTCTTTGATGTTGCAAAACTCGAAAGCCTTAATTTTCTGGTACTGTTTTCTGCAATATCATTTCTACCATTATAATGCAGTAGGTCACAGTTATTTTGGGGGTTTGCATTGCATAGTTACTTACAAATCACCCAAGTTCTCTACATAAAACTTCAAATAAAACACTTAAGCAGTTGTTTGTAGATGGAATGATAGTGCTCTGGATAATCTGGGGAATTAGGACAAATCCTGAAGCAGGAGTCTGCAACCCTCCTCTTTTATTATGGCAAGTATTGACAAGGCACTGGAAGGGATTTACAGAAGTGCTGTAGTACCGCTATCAAGAATGAGCTTCACTGCTTTAAATGTGGAAGAAAAAAGATGGAGACACAGGAACAAACTTACATTTTTCAGAATGTATTAACACTTGAGAGATGCTAGACTGTAACTGCCCTATTTATACCAGCTATTTCTTTTTCCTTCTCTGCACCACCAAAACTATTAGCAATTTCCTAATATGCCTAGGCTAGTTATAACAGTCGTACAAGGACCATGTGGGATAAATGCATTATAGATAAGACCACTCATCACACACCTCCAATTCCCATTTTCACAAGCTCATGTGGTATTCACCTGCTGCTTGTAAAGAATGTATTTCTTTGCAGTGGGAGAGAGATTCAGGGTTAGTGTCCGCCTTGTAAATTTTGCTTTTCTTACCCCATTTTTTGTAAGTAGTACTTCATAAAGAAAGAAAAAAGAACCCGTTAGGTAAGGTTTATCAAGTCATTTTTAGCATGGAAGGGAAGAAAGATAGCACTTGAGGGAGGGAGGAATGAAAAAGAGTACAGAGAATTAAAATAGAGACCATGTTTGGGCAGTTGAGAGGGGTGGCGAGAGAATAATTTGCAGTAGTTCTTAAACCAGAAGCTACTTTGACTTATTGTATGGTCTAGTAGACTAACACTGCATCACTGTGCTACATGGAAATGCATAGGGATCTGGGCAGTTTAACATGGACATTTCCAAATGTACTGTGTCACAGTTACAGGTATATTTTTCAGTAGCTTCAAAATGCCTACCCTGGAGGTACTCTGTTAGCTATACAATGTGCAGACATTGTGCTGTCAGTGTGTGCAGGCTCAGAGTTTAGAAACCAAAGATGGTTGATTTTTTTTCACCTTTTTGAAATTTCAGTGAAAATATTTCAGTTACATTTTCACTAACTTTTTTAGCCAATTCTTCATAGGTGCTATTGGTGAAATCCTGGTTCTGTTAAAATCAGTGGCAAAACTCCCATTGATTTCAGCGGGACTACAGTTTCTTCCCATATGTTTAAATGGTACACCATGGAGATAGGTGTACCGCTTAAATATATGGGAAGAAACCATATATCTGCTTAACACCACTGTTATGTCACAATATATAATCAGTTTCCATTATATGGATGCATTTCTGTTTCCCATAGCCATGGACTGAGAAATTGGTTTGGACAAAAAATTGCTCTGAAGACAAGAGAATGTTTTTGCAAAGTAAAACAGTAGGCAGACTGGTCTAAGTGAGAGAATTAGGTCTATGATTAGCCTTAATAGCAAATGTTAAAAAGCATCATTCAGTGTTTTTTCTTTATATTAAGTAACACACTTCTGGGTACTGTAATTGTTAATAAATAAAATAACAATTTTGTCCCATTGTCACCTGATTGATATGTCCCGCTCCATGCCTGAAATGTGAACATATTACAGGATAAAATTTATTGTAATATAGGATACTTGACTACCTCTCTTTCTTTACAGATTTGAGGTCTATTGTTACATTTTAAATGTCTGAAAATCAAAGAGACTTATTTTGTTGCCATCTAGCTTTGATCTGTGTCAAAATTATGAAAGCCCAAGAGAGCATTAAAAAAACCTCCAGTGAATCATTACAAAACTGTTTCTTTTCTAAATGTGCAGTTTAAATATCACATACTATTAGTGAGGGTTCATGCAGAATTTTTTTTCCATGTTTCAGAGAAGAACTGTTTTGTTTCTATCATACAACTGCGTAGGTTTGAATATTCAGCCCCCTGTTGTACTGTGGTGAGAATTAACTGCAATTCAATTCTAATCAGTGGTGTAACTAATTAATGCACTTACCCCAACACATTTATAGAGTCACTTGTTGACTACTGATGGCTAGAAAAAGTTAAAATCCATGTGGCATTTATAACTAGATATTGCTAATGTGCAACATGTAGAATAATTATTAACATGAGCTATGGCCCAGATCATCAAAAGTACTGGGCATGGCTTCACTCAGCATTGCAGTGCCTGACCCCTAGGCCATCTGCTACCTCGTGGGTTCATTACCCAGTGTCCACATACAAGACAAGGGGAAAGTTGTGTGTAAGAAAAGAATCCTCAGACTCAAGGATGCTGAGTGGGAAGCCACTTGACCTAGCCAGAGTGAAATAACAAAGAGGCAAGGGGCTTAGGTGCCTAAGTAGCTAACTTGGTGTATCTCGCTGATGGGCCAGAGATAGGCACCTCCGTTCAGTCAGGATCCTCAGCTGTGAACCCTCTCCTGTAGTTAGGCACCTAAGCTAGGTCAGCCACTTATGTAGCAAAAGCCGTCTCTTGCTCATGCTCAATACCTCTTATGCTCACCTTACAGTTCCCTGTGTCTCTCTTTGAGGATGATGTGCAGCCACCTCACTTATTAGTGGCCTGCATCAAACCTTCCTGTTCTGGGGTCTGACAGATGTCAGGCTCAGAGCACACCTAGAAAATCAGGCCCTACTTGTGAAATAGACTTTCCCTCACCTAGTCTGAGCATCCCATTTTAGGACCTCTGAGGTTTCAGATAGAGTGAGGGCTCTGAGCTCCTTGTTAGCTGAGGGTTTAGGTAGCCACTTATGTGGTAGGACAGCAGCTGAATGGCAGTTCTGAAAATGTCAGTGATGACTAAATGGTGGCGTTTGCCACCTAAAGAGGTAGGTAGGCACCCAAGTACCTTGAGGATCTGGATCTTTGCCTCAGAAATCTACATTTCTAAAGGTTTTGGGTCTTGAGCGAGAAATAAGTTTTTTTTTTTTTCATGACGATTCCCCATCCATTATGCCAATGGTGGAATTATGAGATTATTTGCTACCATAAATAACACAATAAGCAGAAGCACCAATCAAACTAGGCTGATGGTTTTTGTGCTGAAACTTTTATATCCCACACTAAACTACACAAAGGATATTCTTATGGCCCTGGAAGCAGAGACAAATACTAAAGGGAAAACCTTTAAAAATAAAACCAGTTAGTGATAGCATCTACTCTTAAGTGTGAGATAATATACAAAAAATATTTTTGTATATTATGAAAACTTTAACTATTACCATGCCTAGATCAAGCAGAAAAGATGCAAGGCTACCAAGAAATTTAACATAGATGAAGTGGAGATTAACTGAGAAAATGGGAAGAGTAAACTTAAAGTGGGAGATTTCCCCAGTGCTTGTCATTGATACATTCAATGACACATGACTGGGGATTGCATTGTCAAAGAACAAGCAAAAAAACCTCTGACAATAAGGGGAAGCTCCTTCAAGGGGACATTTTTGTTTTAGTATAAAAGCCTTGATATTATCATGGCCAGATCAGGAGAGATGGAGTTAGGTTACCAAAAATTAAACATAAATATAGTGGGTTTTCTAGCATCTCCATAGGTTTCTACACAGATGAAACAGATTCATCAGAGCTATTAGAGGATAAAGGCCTGATAATAGCTGATGTCTCTGAGAATATCTTGCCTGGAAGTTTGGTATCCTGTAGAAAAGAGGGTCAAACAAAGCCAGCAGTCATAGTTTGAGGGGCCCTCTAAATGTTAAATATTTCTTGCCCCTCCATCACCCATTTGACTCATGTTGAGTAGGTATTTTGGTCAGCCAGGAGTTTCCATCTCTGACTCACTTTTAGTGAGGCAGAGTGAGACTGGGGAACCTAGGACAGATGGGGCAGATCTAGAATCATAAGCAAGAAAATTTTTGTTGCGGTTGTAGTGGTGCTTCTGTCATTTATGGGCATATGCTGAATGTTCCAGCATTGATACCTGAGTATCAGTGTTGCATGATGTGCAATGTTAATGAATGCAATATCAATATAAAAAGAAGGCTGAATTCTGTCTGTCCATATTTTGTATTACCTTGTTTTATATATGGCTTGGGACAGATATCCTTTTAAATTCAGAAGCAGTTATACTTTAATAAAGTCAGGTCCCAGTAAGACTCTATTGAGCTGTTGGTTAATGAGTCAGAAATCTGGTTTCTGTGAAGGATGGAGAATTGTATGGTATAGCGGTTACACCGTGACCCTTCTGCACCAGACAATGTGGTTTAGTTGTATGTCCTTCATTTGGCCAAACTTGATGATTGTAGCATATGGCAACAAGACTTCTGGAAACTATGATCCTAATCAAGTTCTATTTGTGGTGTCTCAATAAAGAATGACTGATCAATGTATAAAGTGAAGAATTTCGGCAAATTTTCCCCATGAATACAAGAGCCCCTTTCCTAGATGATAGCTTTGTGAGGGGTTCACAGCAGACTGACCTGTCATCATCATTAGTTAGCCTATAAGAAGAAAAGGTGAGATGGCAAAACACACAACACAGAAAACCGAAAGGAGACTTGAAAGATACAAAACTTTTATTTATATCTTTAGGGACTCACTCAACTCTACCAACTGATGACTAATGTGGCTGGACAAGTAAGGTCATTACTAGATAGTGGAGCCTGTTTATAGTTTCTACTGCTGTTAGGATGAAATATTTCCTTGAAAAGAGTAAAATGTTTCTGATTTTGCAGGCATAGCACTTCTGTGGCATGTCTCTCTTTTTTTTCTTTCTAGGAGAAAAACAACTTTTATGTGAAAGTAGAAAAAATCTGAAGCAAGGAAGTGTTTCTAAAGGGAATATACTTTGTCTCTTAGGTGCCAGTAAGTTTCTGTAGCCAAAACCATAAAGAACTTTATCAGTTTCTGACACACTGCCATAATGTGTGTGTGCGTTGTTGTTTGTTTTTGGTTTGGTTTTGTTTTTTTGGGGGAAGGGATAATAGTGGTGGGGTTTTTGTTTGTTGTTTTTTTAAATAGGGATTTTCTAAAATATGTATAATAGAGCAGAACATTACCATTATAGTATAGATGTCACCTGAAGGGAACTTAACTGACAACATGACACTGACTATATTGAAATTACATGAGTTATGTAGTATACTATGAATTAGTTATATTTACAGATGGGATTGAAACAAAATAGTTAAATCCAGACAGACCTTCCCATAGTTCAGGACTGTTCAGAATCAGGGTTTTGGGTCAGCACATTACAGAGTTAGGGTCCAGCCACAGTATTTGGACATGGCAGGGCTGCCCAGAGGATTCAGGGAGCCTGGGGTATTCAGTGGCGGGGGGGCCCCCACTGAATTGCCAGCACTTTGGCGGCGGGTCCTGGGGCGGAAGGAGCCCCCGCCGCCGAATTGCCGACGAAGACCTGGAGCGGAAGAAGCTCCGGGGGCCTGGGCCTCACAAGAGTTTTCCAGGGCCTCCAGAACGAGTGAAGGACCCCACTCCAGGGGCCCCAAAAAACTCTCATGGGGGCCCCTGTGGGGCCTGGGGCCTGGGGAAAATTGCCCCACTTGCCCCCCCTCTGGGCAGCCCTGGGACATGGATCCAAACTTTCACAAAGCTTTTGGTTTCGTCCCATTTCTAATTACATCCCAGCCAAGGTTATACTACTAAAACCTATAACTGCATTTATAGATTTCAGCAAGTGATGATGGTGGTTTTTTTTAAATATGGTATTTTTATGTACTTGTGTGCATGTGTGAATAATTTTCTCTGGTGGTAAATTTGTTAGTCTGAGTAATTCTTTTCTAAGAGGTGTCAATTCTTCAGTCATCCCAATATAGTTTATAATTGTGGGGAGGAAGAAGTGAAGTCTTGAATCTAGATGTCCATAGCTAAGACATCAACATGGGAAGCAGACTTCATGACAAAGAGGAAGTTGCCTTCAGAAGTTCATGTACTTAGTGAAAAATGCAGTCTCAGAAGCCTTTTTTTAAAACTTTCTTTTTATGCAATAAGAAAAAATATACCTCTTTGTGATTGTACAGTATAACAAATATTCAAGAATTCAAAAAAATCAGAAATATAAAAGTACAGATCTGAACATGAAAGTGTTGTGTAATGTAAAGTCTGTTCATGAAACTAAAATTGAAGTCGTCTTAGATAATAGTGTCAATTCTTCCACAAAGACATCCAGGTTCAGTTTTGAAGTGAAATCACTTTCAAATGACAGGAGAATTAGGGTTCTCTTTCTTTAATTGGGCATGCTCATCCTTTGGTGTGGTTAAATTCTCTTCACACACAAAAGGAATTCACAAGGTGCAGTTGATGCTCCAAACAAGACCACTATAGACATCCCAAAAATACATGGAAAAGACTCCTTTAATTCCTTGACAACACCTAGAACTTCTTCAGATTCTTAGCAGTTTGTCTTATGTATCAGTGGCTTAAATACAGCCATTTCAACTTTTCCTTTTCTATATCTAAACCAAGCAAGTCCATCAAAGTATGCTGTGATTACCATTTCAAAAATTTCTTTTGCAGTTCACCACTGGCTTCATCCATTCTTGATAAATCTGGGACAACTAATGCTACACTTCAGAATCCTGGTAAATGCTCAGTAACTAAAGAATCTAGAAGCTTTGGGGGCAATACCTTGGCTCTTTATGGGGTACATCCTGTACTGATGCTTCATCATATGCATCTTTCAAAATAGGTTGCTTGGATGAAATTTAGGTGAAAAAATCTTAAGATGGCTCTCTTTTGTTGAATTGATTATTGTTGACAAAGAACTTCAAGTCCTTTAGCAAGGTGCATTAGTTCCTTTTGAAGGTAATTGTTCAAAGGAACAAAAAATTTCAGAACTAGTCTCGTAACCTCAGCTAAGAACAAGAATTTGAATGATTCTGTAATTTCCAACAGCCCTCCTGCTTCAATGGATAAATTTCCATATCCATTCACACACACCCATTTGACAAAACACGCTGAATCTCTTCCAAATTACTGAGGATTATTTCCAATGTTTTCAGATGGCAAGGCCATCCTGTTTCTACGAGTCTTTGGAGATCTGGTCTTTGCAGATGTAACCGGTGAGTCAAGCAGTGTGTGTAAAATATTTACTTGCTTAAATTATCTTCTAAAAGCATTTGTACACCACCTTTGCACTCTGATGTAACTTTGGCACCATTAAAGCAAGAACAAATTATTTTGAGGGTCGAGACCCTGTTCATAGAGATCTTTCGAAATGTGGTGTGTAATATCTTCAACAATGAGGCCATGCAGTTGGGCTACTCTAGAAAGCCTGACTTCGTCATCAAGTAGCACAAAACAATGAACACACTTTCTCCATTCACAGCATCCCTTGTAGTGTCACATTTAAGGCAGAAGAACTTGACGTCACCATTTTTTTTCTGAATATCTCCAATAATATCTTTCAAGACCATTTTCTTCATAAGATCAATTATTTCATTCTGAATTTCAGTAGAGATGTACCTTGGGTTTTTTGGAATGGTTTTCAGAGCATCCTTGAGTTTTGGATCTTGTCCTGCAGTAAACTTAAGTAGGATGATGAAAATTCTTGATGAATTGTTCAGAGTAAGATTTAAGTGGAGTTCTCTTTGAGATGGAGTAATTACAAATTTGTCAGTTTTGAAAACTATTTGTAGCCCTTGTCCCACCAGGTATAATAGGGGCTTGAGTCCATAGGTTTGCAAGGTGATGATCTGGCACAGGGTGTCATTGTAGTGTTGGTAGGGTAGATAAACAGTTGGTTCTATACAGCATTCCAGTGGCCAAGATGCAGGTCTTGAGGGGAGTTTGGGTAGAGGGAAGCCTGTCTTCCAGAGCTCTCCTACTGGCGGGGCCACTGTAAGCAGATGGGAGATTTGAGGTCTAGTCCCTCTAGAGCCAGCAGTAGCTGCAGCTTGCAGTTACCTACTCCCCTATCATCCCTAGTATCCTTTCCCTCCTCACCCCCTTTTTAGAAATCACATCGGACTTTTACCAATAGCTAACAAATAAGATATTGTCCACAAAAAATATTTTTTGGCATGACAGCGAATGGTGAGAAATACACTTGAGAATGGCTACTGTATTCACCATCACCAGGGTCTGTTTTTTGCATATAAATCTTCAACATCCCAGTTTCCTGCAGATGGATTTAGTGACTGGCGGAATACTGTTTTAATTGAATAACATGAAAATAGCACTAATCACAGAGATGAAGCTTTTAGAACAGAACAAATATGCCATATTCATACCATGTGCTGCACACGCTCTGTCTTGTTGGCTGCAGTGCTGTTGATTGTTGTCCGGAGGCAGTAAGGTTTTTCTCAACAGTCCAGTTACTTTATACATTTTTCTCTGCCTCAACACACTGATGGGCAGTTCCCAAAAACATATTTGGGCAATGATAGTGTGTTGAAATCTCTTTCTAATACTCGCTGGGAGGCACATGCAGTGGCAACAAGTGCAATTCTGGAGTCCTATTAAAAGATTGTCGATGTTAGAAAGTATAGCTGAAGACCAATCACAAAAGGGAGAAACTATACGAGAGGCAGAAAACATTGCAAACAAGATGCAAGAACTAGAGTTTGTATTCAGGTTGACCATGAATACAATGAAATTTTAGAACACTTTTACCACACAAGTCAAGCTCTCCAAGAAAAAGAATTGGATTTGAAAACATGTGCAGACCTCTGTCAATCATTAGCAGACCACTTACACACTTTGAGGAATGATTTTGAAAAATTTGAAGACATATCAAAAGATATCTTACATGATACTAACTACAAAGAAGCCCAGTCCCGCAAGCGAATCAGGTAAAACAAGCAAATGATAGCAGTGCAACAGAAACAGCATTGAATCCTAGAGACAAATTTTGTGTATCTACTTACTACACTGTAATTGATACACTTGAAGCTCATATGAAGAGGAGAGATGAAGTATACAAAGAAGTATCAAGTAGATTTTCTTTTCTAAATGATATGGAGAAGTATGATAGTTCCACTGTTATATGCGCGAAAAGTTTAATGAAACAGGAAAAATGAAATTCATTCACATTGATCTTCATGACACAATATTGAAAGACGGAATACAATGTATTTCCAAATGTAGAGATCGCACTACGTATTTTTCTAACATTGATGATGACTAACTGCTCCGCAGAACGCTCTTTTTCTCAGCTGAAAAGAATAAAAAACCCTCAGAGAACAACAATGTGTCAGAACAGACTTGATTCACTTTCCCTGTTGTGTATGGAAGAAGACATGCTTCGTCGAGTCAGCTTCAATTAACTTATCCAGAATTTTGCAATCAGAAAATTTAGAAAGAAGCTATTTTAATTTCAGCATACATGTAAATTTTGTGTCATTCTGAAAAATTTTTTTTTACTGTATAGTATTTTTATTTTGAATTACGTATTGGGGGGGCACAATAATCATTTCAGTGCTTAGGGCCTCTAAAGGTCTTAATCTGGCCCATGCACTCCAAAGGGAGCTTTCTTTTCTCTCTCTCTCTTGCTTTCTCTTTTCAAAAGGAACTCTATCCCCTCTCTCCAAACAGGTAGGTAGGGTCTAGTCACAAAAACTCCAGCATAGAATCCTGTGGTCCCTACTTTACTCCTTTGTAAACGTTACTGCAGGTGCCTTCTCTGCAGAAACTTTCTAACCAGGGATGCACATCTTTCACAGAAGCAATGTAATTCAGTCACTGTGCTTCACTTAACTAAAACACAGTCAATAGCATGCCGACTGGCCCCTGCTAGCTAGCAGCATTGTGAATATTACTCTGTGGCCTTAGGCCTTAGGAAGCAAGGGAAGTAGTAGTCAACAGAGGGAAAAGTGTGAGGAAAGAGCAAACATCCATCAAGTAGAAGGGAAGAAAACAAGTAGGGTACAAAGGAGAGTAGATAATATTCTGGAAAAGAGAAAAGTGGACCCTGCACATTGGGGATCTCACTCTGGAACAAAGCAGGAAAAACTGAGAGCAGCTACCATAGTGCAGAAAATGTGGGGGAGAGAGGTATGGGGAGGGGAAAAATAGGAAGTGCTTGTGAGTGGATGATATAGTAGCCTAAAATACAATTGTTTGTGTGAGACCTTTGTTGAAATATTGACAGCTGCTCCCCACAGAAACCATCAGTTTGCCTGCAGCACTACTTTTTAGGGCAGTTTGTTTGCTCCCAGATCCAACAACAACAGTGCTGGGAGAGGAAATATGGAGAATGAAAAGTAGTATTGTATGGGTACAAAAATTTAGTTTGCCCATGAAACTCTGCTCAAACGCCAGCCTTTATTTTGTTTTGGTGCTGTTTCTTTAGTTGCTGATGCTAATGCTAATGCAGTCACTAAATGTTATATATTTTGATATTAAGTCTGCTTTCAGAGCTAATGCTTTTCACTAAAGGAAAAGATAAGTCACTTAGAAAGTGATCAGATCTGTTTTGTAGGATGAGAATAACAGTTCTTAAATTCCTAAAAGCTAAGAAAATTGAATAAGGGACATGCAAATTATTCCTTTTTGGTCTCAATAAATTTGTAGTCCATTCAAAATTACTAAGGGTCTAGGGAACTAACTCACTCTCTTTTTGCACCTATCTGCCTCTATAAGCACCTAAATACCTTAAAAAACCCAGTCCAAAGATCCTGATTTAATTAAATGCCCTAAGTAGAAGTGTGAGGAGGAGAATTATAAACCATATGATGTAGATTTTGAATGGTTTTTTTAAAGTTTCCCAAAGGGTATCCTTGACAATGCTTATATTACTTAGTAAGCATACATTCATGAACTGAGTTCAGTATTTATTTTATACAAAAATGACTTGCTGAGTGTGTTAGACACCATGAGATCTCACTGGATATTCAGGTCATGTTATGAGTCTTCAGTCTTTCTAAAGATGGTGTAACCCAAACTGAGGATTGGAACCTTCTTTAAAGAACACTATCTTTGGAGTATGCTACTATGTCAGCAGCAGCAGTTTAAGAAGTTCCAAATAGAATATTGTGGGCATTTTCTTAATCCTTGAGAGGGTACAAATTGGACATAAGGAAACTAAAAACAAGAGATGGCATCTTCTGAGTGCTAAGTAAAATGGAGCATAGTGGAGCCATTCATCTTGTATGCAATGAAGGATTTAGTAACTGGACAGCTTCAACGCATACCACTACTGGATACGAATAAAGAATGAATAGCCTGAGACCAAGAGGTTGCAATTCACATTGGGCACAATTACCGTGAACAATTATTGCCAGCACAATGCTTTAGATAGTAATCAGAAACACAGTAATATACAGACAAGAGGAAAAACTGTTGCACTCAACTTATGATAGCAAAAAAAATAGAAATTAGGTACTCTGACATTTTTTTTTTTGTTTGTTTGTTTTTAAGTCCAGGTGAGATTCGTGTTTTTCATCTGCTTATCAAACTTAGCTGATCTTCCTTTTGATTCTTGCCAGAGCTGTTTCCTTTGGTAAACTTGTGATGGGTTCGGTCACAGAGACCCCCTGGGGACTGTCATCTGATGTGCTAAGACTACCTCTGAGCCTGTTTTCCCTGCCAGCTTGGGACTTCAGAACCCGGCCTTGTTGAGCCAGACATGCTAACCTGCTGCAAACACAGATCCAGGTCTGAACCACATCCCCAAAGCTGGAGACTTAACTGAAAACAGCTTAAGAAGTGTTCCTGTCTCTAACACCCAGCTCCCAATGGGATCCAAACCCCAAATAAATCTGTTTTACTCTGTTAGAGAGAGATGCACAGCTGTTTGCTCCCCCAGGTATCAGTTGTTTACTCTGGGTTAATAAAATCACTTTTGTTTATTAATTAAGTATAACAAGTAAGATTTAAGTGGTTCCAAATAATAACAGACAGAACAAAGTAAGTTACTAAGCAAAATAAAACAAAAACACGCAAGTCTAAGCCTAATATTAAGAAACTGATTACAGATAAATCTCACCCTTAGAGATGGTCCAATAAGCTTTTTTCACAGACTGGACTCCTTCCTAATCTGGGTCCAGCAATCACTCACAACCCCGTAGTTACTGTCCTTTGTTCCAGTTTCTTTTAGGCATCTTTTGGGGGTGGAGAGGCCATCCCTTAAGGCAGCTGAAGACAAAATGGAGAGGTTTCCAGGGCCTTTTATATTCTCTCTCTTGTGGGTGGAAAACACTTTGTTCTCCTGTGCAAAATCACAGCAACAAGATGGAGTTTGTAACCACCTGGGCAAGTCACATGACCGTGAATGGTTCAGATTTTTGCAGGCCGATGCCATTGTTTTACATGTTAGTTTGAATGTTCCCAGAAATGCTCGGGTGCGGATTGGCATCTCCCAAAATCCATTGTCAATTAAGTGTTTCTTAATTGGGCACTTACTGAGAATAGTTTTTTCTCAGTAAGCTGACCAAATGCTTCACTAAGGCTACTTGTATTTCAATGTGTTTGATTCTAAGTACATAGCCAGTATTCATAACTTCAAATAAAAAATACACATACAGATGGCACAATCATAACCAGCAAACAACCACCTTTCCATAGACACCCCACTTGACCTCCTCTGTACAAGACCTGGTGAAACCGTAGGACCCCTGGTTGCAACGATGAGCTATACGGTCACAGTTCATGTCAATAATGTCACAGAACTATCATTGTAAAAAGAGATGTTTCTACTGTGCTTGGCTGTCCAGAAGGAGGACAGGGTTTGAAATAAACCATATCCTCCTTTCTCTGATAACTTCTCAGACCCATTGTAAAGAGAATCCAATCCCATATCAAGGCTGCTCTCATTAGCTCAACAAACTACTGTGTGCTGACTTCATTTCCATAAATCCTTTTGTGCCAGGAAAAATTATCATTTCAAAGTAGAGTATAAAATATGCTTGATCCTGCAAAGCCTTACTCACTCGAATAGTAGTAGTGAAGTAAATGGCGCTACTTGAGTGAGTTAGGATTTTGGTGCATGTGTCAGGTGGAGTGTCTCATCACAACTTCTTTATACAAGACTCCCTCTCAGTCCAGCCTACCTCATATAAAAAGGAGGTGGTAAGAGAGAGGTCATTGAGGAAGCGTGAGGTGAAGTGCCAGTATTGAAGCATCTTTTTTTATAGCAATTGTCACTGGAGATTTAGGGTCATTTACTTATATGCTTAAAATTAGGCATGGGTTCAAGTATCTTACTGTTGTAGTTATTTATTGTATTATCATACATAGCACTTAGGAGCATTAGTTAAGGAGCAGGACTTCATTGAGCTAGGTACTGTACAAAGACAGAACAAAATTATGGTCACCGGTCTCAAAGAGCTTGCCATCTCAGAATGAGAAATGAGCCAACAGATGAATTGAGACAGACTGATGGGTGGATACGAGGAAACAATAGGACAATATTGGTCAGCTTCTAACAAATATTGATATTGTTCTGTCTGTCCCTTTCTCTTTCCTACTGTTTGAGGCCACTTGCTACATACTTATGCATTTTCAACGTATAAAAAATGCATAATTTAGAAAATTCAGTCAGTCTAAAATGAATTGAATGTTATGTCTAAATAAAAAGGCAATACTGCCCTGACTGTACAATATTAGTGGGGCAATATGGGACAGATGTCTGAGGGACAGTATCTGAATAATTCTGGAGTTCTTAGCATATAAGTTAAGTCTAATATGCTGCATGAGGTATGGATCTTCGCTACTAAGTATTTCTGTTGGCTGTCTAGAGAGAGTAGCCAGATGATTGTGGAGACTGGACATCCCTCTCTAATCCAAAGGTAGCCCTTCAAGAACACAAGTGAAGCATGTTGAGCCTGGTCCACTGATATGGTTGAGCTGTGGATCACCCCACTGAAAATAACATGCAGAAGCTGACAGAATCACTCCCCATGAAACGTGTGTGTTTATCTGTTCTGTAAATGAAGGATTTCAAACTTCAGAGCTGTCTATTCGGCACGTTTCATAAGAACTAAACAATAATTAGCATTTACATATCCATTTTCAAAGTGTCATAGAAAGCATTAACTATCGGTTTTTTTAAACCTGTGCATTACACAGCTCTCCTCATTCATTTTTGATTACTTGTAACTTTTAATCATGTGCAATGTCATGTCAGCCACACTTTTTTTTCATTTCAGTATCACTAGAGTTATGAGATAGCAACTGTGGGGAAAAAAATGGGACGGGGGTAGGGAGTAATAGGCGCTTATATAAGAAAAAGTCCCAAAAAACAGGACTGTCCCTTTAAAAAAAGGACATCTGGTCACCCTAAGTATCACTATGATGACCTAAATAAGTAAATAATCAGATGTGTGTGGCCTGCAAGTATATTTTCCTTTTCAAGCACTGTAAGCTAATTAACAGGAGATGCAAGTACTTTAGTTATTCTTCAGTCCACTTTTAATATGTTTACTACATAGAATATATTGCATAAACTGTTATGATAACAGAACCTTGGCAATTGATAGCTGCTCTGGTGAATTATTTCACCATTTGAATGTATCTGTGGACAAAGAAATTATCCACTTACTGCAAACAATGCATCTGATTATTATCTACAAAAATTGGTTTAGATATTCACACTTGGAATTGCTTTGCTATGAGCTGAAAATTTGGAACCATTTTTCAACTCAAAATGGAGCATGATTTGACATCTTTAATAAAACTTGATACAGCAGCTTCCGGTTTTTTATAACTAGACAAATTATACACCACTTGATTTGAGACTGGAGTGATTATTTTATTCCTGTCAGAAAATCTTTCATTAGGAATATCACTCACTCCTGGTGGTGACTGTGGTCATGTGACATTATTTCTACTGGGAAAAAAAGTTTCATGGCACCAAGATATCTCATGGGAAATCACACAAGTACTTCAGACAGGGAAACAATAGAGCTGTATGTCAGTGCCCAAATTGTCCCTCATTATGAAAGATCTCTCTCATTTTAGACTCAAATTTACCTACCCTCAGCCCCAAAGGACTTGTTTTCCTTTTATTAATGTAAAATAGTTACATTTTAAACACCCTTAATTATTTTTCATGGTGCCAGCTGACTCTAATGTAAATTCTAAATATAGTTGTAGATCCTTCAAATTCTGCGTGTTCTGCACAGGCTTCCCCATGATCTGAAGAACTGATTCTATTTAAAGCTTGAGCAAATAAATATTTTATACAATTAATTTAGCCTTTTGTTCTATTCATGAATTGTTTGGAAACAGATTTCAAAATTCTCAAATATATTAATTAGAATTATTCATGAATTTCTTCAGTGAAATAGTCTTACTCTGCAGGTTATTTAAACTGTGATTATCACAAATGAATGTGCAATTTGTATTGGAATTTATATAAACTAGGCAACTGTAGCTTATGTAATTAACTTCCCAGCACAATGTGAATTTCAAATGATATACCATATTCAATTAATTCCAATATTAATATTCACACTGAAGATTTATGTAAATCATCTAATCAGGTATCAGTAAAACTACAATATGGTGTATATAAGTAACCTACATAAAATAACAACATTTTCTATTCAGTTTATTAAAAATACAATTCAAAATTATTTTTTAGCAAATATTTGATCATTTGAGCTACACACTTGTTTTTAGTGACTAGTTATGTTAGCAAAGCTTGAAAGTTCAATAGGTAAAAGCTCAATCCTCCATCCATTGCAATCAGCAGCAAAACTCCTATTACCTTGAATGGTGCAGTTTCAGACCTATATAAAACAAATACAGGCAAAATGTGCAAACATCGTCACATTTAAGTTATTTTCCTTCTATTTGCATTGGATATCACTGAGCTCCTGTAAACAGATGTGGAATTCAAGGGCCCAGAACATACATAGCAAAATGAGGTGTATAGTATTAATGGACATGGTAGGAAAGAACAACTCTGACCCATGATTCGTCAAGCACTGCTGTTCAGTTAAAGTGGTGACATATTTTTCTGTAAATGTCTTGGCCATTCCTTTCTAAGGTATTTCACACACCCCAAAGTTCATTTTTCCATTAAATTTCACCAACATATTATTCTCAAGAGAAACCTATGAAATCTGATGTATACATTCAGTCTAACTGAGTACTTCTCGCCTCTCAGGAGGTCAATATTTCCCCCCTAGATGTCACTGTGCTGCTCTCCTTCATTTTATTTTTAAAGGCAAAATTGTTGCCTCTTGAAAAATCTTAACCATAAGAGAGACGTCCACATACTGCTGGTTAAGATTTTAAGTGCCTGATCCCAATACTTGTAATGTCACTTGTAATGAATTACACTTGTAATGAATCAGGCTGTTAGAATGGATATATCAATATTAACATTAATTTCTTGTTTCAGTTAATATCAAGATTAATTGTGCCTGGAGATAAATCTTGACTAGCTTCACTCAGTCAATATTTACCTTTTGGGTCAATAGATTATAATATTCATGTCAAAGGAAGTTAATATCTACTTACTATAGGTATGATGAATGTTATAGCAGCTATATATCTCCATATTAAAATATTTGAAAAAATACATTAAGAAAGAGTTCATAAAAGCTGTAAATTGTATTAAAAAAAATAACTCAACACTTCCATCTTCCTCACAAGCAGAACTGGTTGAATAATAATCATGAATCTGCCCCCTTTTTCATTTACCCAATCAGTCACAAACTGATTCTGATTTTCTTTGTATGCATTTGTTATTTGTATCATCATCATGTATGAGTGACTATTGCTGAACATTGAACAATGGCCTACACATGCAGGTCTGGAAAATAAAAAAAACAAAACTTGCCAAGGCTCCTCAGTCACTGGTTACTTCATACAATTAAGTAACAAAGCCAAAAGAGTGTCCTGTGCTTTTAAGGAATCAAACCAAGCCATATAAATGTAAAATCAAGAAAGAAAAATGAGCTGGGGTTGCCTCAGCCTACTTGACCAGTGATAGGACTATTTCCATTGCAAACCCAACTCACCAGGAGTGTCTTTCACTGCCCAGAAGGAGCCATATGTCTGCTCTCTGTTTAAGAACGTTGCTTTCCCACAACTAACCCAACCTTAATTCCTTGCAGTTCTTTTGTAGAGATGCTGGTTAATCCTTTCTTCACTTCCCTTGGTAAGTGGTGTATAAATGCCATCACAATCATACCATGAGCTGTCTGTGAATTGAGAATGTTTGTCCTGTGCTGTTTTCCTAGTTCACATCCTGAGGCCTGGTCTACACTACGCGTTTAAACCGGTTTTAGGAGCATTAAACCGATTTAACGCCACACCGGTCCACACTAAGAGGCCCTTTATATCGGTATAAAGGGCTCTTTAAACCGGTTTCTGTACTCCTCCCTAACGAGAGGAGTAGCGCTAATATCGGTATTACCATATCGGATTAGGGTTAGTGTGGCCGCAGATCTACGGTATTGGCCTCCGGGTGGTATCCCACAGTGCACCACTGACCGCTCTGGACAGCAATCTGAACTCGGATGCAGTGGCCAGGTAGACAGGAAAAGCCCCGCGAACTTTTGAATATTTCCTGTTTGCCCAGCGTGGAGCTCCGATCAGCATGTGTGGCGATGCAGTTAAAAATCAAAATAAAGAAAGAGCTCCCGCATGGACCATGCGGACGTGATCGCTGTAAGGGCAGACAAATCTGTTCTATCAGCGCTCCGTTACAGAAGACGAATTAAAAAACATTTTTAAAAAATCTCCAGACAGACGCCATAGCAGGGACTCAGCGCACTGCTGCGTGACAAGCGTAACGGAAAGCCAAGGAATCAAATGGACGCTCATGGACTGGAGGACTCAAGCTATCCCACAGTTCCTGCAGTCTCTCTGAAAAGCATTTGCATTCTTGGCTAAGCTACAAATGCTTCTAGGGTCAAACACAGTGTCCGCGGTGGGTCAGGGCATAGCTCGGCAATTTACGCACCCCTCCACCCACCCCCAGAAGTGAAAGGGAAAACAATCCTCTCTTGACTTTTTACATGTCACCCTATCTTTACTGAATGCTGCAGATAGACGCGATGCTGCAGCACTGAACACCAACATCCTTGCTCCCCCCCCCGCCATGGGTGGCTGATGGTGCAAAACGACTGGTACCCGTCCTCATCATCAGCCTATTGGTACATGGGGCAGTGCAAAAGGGCTGGTAACCATGCTGACTAGCATCCGTCAGGTCGATCAAGGGCGCCTGGCCCTAATTTTTCCTGGTAGATGGTGCAGTATGGCTGATAACCATCGTCATCATAGCAACAGGGGGCTGAGCTCTGTCAGCCCCCACCCTTCATGTGTGTAAAAAAAAAAAAAAAAAAAAAGATTCAATTGCCCCTGGACTAGCAGAGGGATGCTGGGCTCCTCTCCTCCACACTCCTTACTGTCCTGTCTGGACTATCATAGCAGCTGGAGGCTGCCTTCCACTCATTTCTCACTAACAAGTCACTGTGTCTTATTCCTGCATTCTTTATTACTTCATCACACAAGTGGGGGGACAATGCTACGGTAGCCCAGGAAGGCTGGGGGAAGAACGGAATCAACAGGTGGGGTTGTTGCAGGAGCACCCCCTGTGAATAGCATACAGCTCATAATTTCTGCAGGATCTGACACAGCAGCTGTGCTCTCTGATACAGTGGTTCTCTAGTACACTTGCCCATATTCTAGGCAGGACTGATTCTATTTTTAGATACCAAAAAGGAGGGATTGACTCAGGGAGTCATTCCCAATTTTGGCTTTTGCGCCCCTGGCTAAGAGCAGCCAGGGGCACTTATGACAGCAGCAAATGGTGCAAAACGACTGGTAGCCATGATCATCTTTTTACCAATTTATGGATTGGTAGATGGTGCAGTATGGCTGGTAACCATCTCTGCTGTCATGCAAAAGCAAAAGCATGCTGCTGTGTAGCGCTGCTGAATCACCTCTGTCAGCGGCATCTAGTACACATACGGTGACAGTCACAAAAGGCAAAACAGGCTCCATGATTGCCATGCTATGGCATCTGCCAGGGCAATCCAGGGGAAAAAAGGCGCAAAATGCTTGTCTGCCGTTGCTTTCCCAGAGGAAGGAGTGACTGATGACATTTACCCAGAACCACCCGCGTCAATGATTTTTGCCCCATCAGGCACTGGGATCTCAACCTGGAAATTCCAAGGGGCGGGGGAGGCTGCGGGAACTATGGGATAGCTACGGAATAGCTACCCACAGTGCAACGCTCCAGAAGTCGACGCTAGCCTCGGACCGTGGACGCACACCACCGATTTAATGTGTTTAGTGTGGCCGCGCGCACTCGATTTTATACAATCTGTTTTACAAAACCGGTTTATGCAAATTCAGAATAGTCCCGTAGTGTAGACGTACCCTGAATAACTCAGCACGTGTCTTAACTGAAAGCCTGTCAGGTTCATTAAACATTTTCCAACCAATAGGAATTTGGTGATGAAGGATTTTATTTTAAATCCTTAAGCATTGTACGTGCTGCACTTCATGCTTTAAAAGCCGTACCTACATCTTTAGTGGAGTGCTTTTTCTTTCAATGGATCACAACTTGTACTAAAATTAACATCTGTTTGCCTAACAGGGTTTATTTTGTGAGGAGTAAGACCAGATCACTAGAGGTTGATTGGGATTAATGATGCTTTGAAAGCCAGGAAATCCCACCTAAAGAGTGTGCTTCTAGCTATATATAAATAAATAAAGTTTAAGCACCCCAAGCTTTCAAGGCTAAAGGGAGCTTAATTACAGTCACACTCCAACTCCTCCTCAGCTCAATACACACACACCAACATTTAGAATAGCTGAACCGCATTACTGGTTGTTTTTTTTTCTTCATAGCAGACAAATCCATCTTTTGGTTTTACTTACAGATAAAACAAATGAATCTCCAAAATGAAAGCTAGAAATATTGCAGCTTTCAGGCTTGGGTTTCATTCTGACAAGCATGCATGACAGGCAAGTGTCAAGGAGTTTAGAACTTTTTCCATGTGAGCATTGAATGGGTGTTTGTGAGAGATTGATTCTGATGATTCACCGATCTCTTTTACTTTACTACGTCAACTTTTCACACTCACCAGCCTATTTGCACAACCAGACAGGACACATCTTTTCACTTAGTACTATTAAGGTCACTAAATTAGTACTGTTAAGGTCAGATCCAGCAGTGCAAGATAATAGGAGGTTAGTGTACTCAGAATTAATTTCCTGTGTACCTGCTCCTTAGGCTGCATACATTACAGCAACAGTGGGAGTGACAAGGATGCAGACTGCAGCCAACTCTGAATTAATGTGATCTAATTTTTTCCCTAAAAACCCTCTTCAAGGAACAAAAACTTAAATGCTTGAGATAATTTTAAATAGAGACAAGCCTGCACCACAATGCTGCATCTGAACACATCCAATCTTGGAGAAATTTAAATCTAAATCCAGATCCAAATCTGAACCTTGGACTTGGCCACTATTTCTGTAGTGGCCTGAATCAGACTTCCATGTCTGTACATCTACACGTTTTCTTTGAGGGCATTCAGAGCTGAATCCAGATTCAAATTTTGTTTCGGGTTATCTCTAGTCTTAAGCTTTAGGAAAATTAGCTGTCATAGCAAAACAAGGTCCCCACCCAGGGAACACAAATGAGTGAAGGGCTCTGACAGTCCTCATTCCACATGAAGGTAATGTCCCCACTGACACAGGAGTAAGCCTTGCACACCATAGTAACTGTTTGCAGAACCAGGCACTAGTTTAACTGGACACACCACACAAGTTGGTTATTTTTCATTCACAACACACATTATATTTCAAGACCCCTAGAAATCTGTAGAGAATTAGTCAGCAACACTCTGTGGAACAGCGTGAATCAGGTCATCACACTAGCTAATGTGTGGGTACCTGTAATTTATCAGTCATTCTCTGCTGTGTGGGCCATAAAGGTGGTGCAAGCAAAAATCCAAACGTTGCCATGTCCTCTCGACATTTATTTTTTCTCTTTTCCATGACTAGTTCCAATATTTTGTTTGGTTTTTATTCTTTAAAAACTATACATGTTGGCAGATGAGCATGTTCAGACTATTTGGGCATTACAAAAATATGTTTGGGATGGGGTGGGAAAAGCAGTTCCACCATTTATTTACTGGGCATCTAAAAAGGTATTGTGCGCTCTCACTGGTGATGGCTGCACGTGAATACCATAATACTACGCAAAGTGTACGCTGAAGGCCAAATCAGTGCTGCTCATGGTTGAGAATGTTGCAGAGAGGGCACAGGGAGCATCTTTCTCCCTCCACATCTTCCCCCACCCCATCTCCAACTGAGAGGGAAAACTATAATATGACGGCTGACCCTTCTTTTCAGTAAAGGGAAAGGGATTAAGGGGGATCTGCTCGATTGCTGCAAATATCGTGCACTCAGAATGGGTCATATTGGAGTAGGTCAGATAATGGCCATAGTTCTAAACCCTATATTCACCAGCTATCCTAGGGGAGGGCACTGCTACATGAAGTGCACATTAGAACTTTCATAAGTAGCAAGTGCCACTACTGAGCTCATTCCCCAGCACCCTACAGGCACTGGACCAAATTTTCAGAGGTTCTAAAAGGGGCAGTGAGAGTTATATGCATCTGTAAAATAGTGTGAATCTGTGTGTTTTGCTGTATGTTGCTGTAACTTACATGTTGACATGAAGGAAGGCTAGAGTAGCAGCAAGAAAAGCAAGCATGGGGGTATAATATAAAATAATGATGGCCCGCTTTATCTTATAACTTCTACATCTTCCTGTTAGTTGCTTTTCCTGTTGTAACGCTATCCTTCCACCCTCTTAGCATATAATATGCACCCGTTTATACTCAGTGAGTCAGGTTCTGGTCTCAGGTAATGAGATCAGAATAAGATCCACTTTCATTGACATACGTTCATTTACTAATATACAACTTATGCTGTCATTCATCTCACCTCAAATTATGGCCCACTGTGCCTTGTTACAGACATAATGGCAAAAATTCAGACCCGCTGTAAGTGGGTGTAATCCCATTGATTAGAGTAGTATGACATCTGTTTACACTAGGTCTAAACTTTGTCTAATCACTCTCTCCACCACAGTTTGGATGCTACAATTGAGCCCTTCCCCACCAACACCTGCCTTGACTCATAATGCATCTGAAAACGATACTTACCTCTAAGCCTGCAGACATACCTTGTAGCCAGATATGCTTATGTTTGAAGTCTGTTTTCCAGTACCTCATCAAGCAAACTCTGAACAGATACTAGTATACAGTAACATCTGTCAGTAGAGTATCATGCAGTTGATCCACCTGTCTCCTATAATGAATATTCACTAGAATATGAGTAGGAGAGAGATGCAAATGTAAGCCAAAAAATACTTAAGCATCCCAATTTTTATTATCACGGTTTAAATTTTCAAAAGCTCTTAATAGAAAAATCAATGGGATGTTTGCTCCTAAATCACTTGGGTTCTTCTAAAAATATCTCCCTATAAATGCATGAATATTCAGTGTTTTCTTCCTTCGTGTTTTATATCGTAGACAATTATACACAGGTAGCTCCATTCATGTTTAAAGGGTAGGTTTTTCCTTGTGTTATTTTTGCAGTTTATCAGTTAGCAAACACTTACACACTGCAGGGAGTTCTCAACCATTTGTAAATTTGTATCCATTGCTAAACTTCTTCAGGATTCATTGCTGCTTGTGGTAAGTTAGCTGGTGTGATTTGTAGTTGTAAGCATACAGTGGAAAGTTCTTTCTGAATAGATGATTAAACAAATGAAATGTTTGCCTACAAATGGTGAGTTTACTGCATCTTAGAAATTCACCTTCCTTTGATAGAAATTTTGTGGGAGATGATGTCAAGAGCTTAAAGGCCTTGTCATAGAAATAAAGAATAAAAATCTCAACTGAATGTCCTTAGAAACATTAGTTACTTAGAACTTTGCAATACCTGCAGGAATCACGCATTTTTATATTCACATAGTTTTAGCTTAGGCAGAAGAGAGACTGTAAATTGGGAAATAGGAAATCTCTGGCCCATGTTCTGCACTAATATATCCACAGGCACTGCACTACATGGAGGTCTGTAACTGAAAATTGCACTTTGAAACCATGTGACAGAGGCAATAAACATCTTCCTTGATTTTTCCCATTAAATAAAAATTCAAAGGTTTTGAATACAATGTGTACCATCTGATTTTAAAAAAAGGAATTATAACAATAATTACTTCAGAGGGAAGGCCTTAACTTATATCTGGTTAATTGCAAACGTATTAGCCCTTTAAGATGAAATTTCTGGTCTGGGAATTGTACAGAGAGCTTGTATAGTACTATAAAGCTAGAAGCTATGCATTCTCTAACCATGGTGGTTTTCTCCTGCATAATTCTTTTAGACAAGCACTTCATACTTTGCTTAATGTGATGGGAGTTTGTTCTGTGTTTTATTTATCATAATCCTGAGGGAAATTATCTTGACAGCTGTATTTTGCATAGATTGGAGAGGAGCAATACAGGCATCAGGAAGACCTAAGAGAAAGAGGTTGCAGTACTCAAGATGGGAGATGAAAAATGCCTGGATGAATGTTTTGTGAACTGGATTGATAGAAACGTGTTAGCTTTTCTATAGAGTTCTCTGCCTTGGGAAATATCCTTTTCTTAAGGGGGAGCTGTGTCAAAACAGACCTATTAGAGCTATGTTGCTAGAGAGCTGTGTTCTGGGGCCAGGATTTTTTTACCTCATTCACTACAGGGGAAAAAGTGTCTTTATCCAGGCAAAACTCCCACTGAATTCAATGGCTTCAAGGACTCTAATGGAAGCTTTATTTGCAAGATTGGGCCAAATATAGTATTGTCGTCTGATGTTAGTGTAACAACTTGCTAGTTACCTTCAGTTCAGGTTTGATTCTACCATTAGTTTTTATTAAACTACATGTATTATAGTGTTTGTTTTTGTGGCTCTATGGACTTAGGGTTGTGTCAGACTTTCCATCATAAAACACCTCTTTCCAGGGTTTTATATGTCAGTTGTAAAAATGTTCTCTGGACTGTAACTTCGTATTTCAGACTTATTTTTTTCCCTAGTCTGAGAGCGGGAATGGAATTTGAAGAAAATCTGTTTTTACTATTTTTGAGTTATAAAATGCAAGAAATATGCATTTTTAAAAACCCTCTTATAATTTAAAAATGAAATTACGTTATTTCTTGAAACAGTATTTATTTTTTACCTGAGCTAATGGCTTTATTATTAAAACATTTTAAAGTGGAAAAAAGCTACAGGCAGACTATTTAGACTAGAAAAGAGTGTCAGTGGACGCTTACAACAGGTCACCTCGTCACAATGTAAAAATAAGGGGACACCTGATGAAATTAATAGATTTAAAATAAATACAGGGAAATACTGCTTTATGCATGTATTTAACCTATTAAATTCACTATCATAAGAGGTCAATTTCACTTTAAAAGTGTCATCCATGCAGGGCCACCCGGGGGGCAGGAGAGGAGGAAGCAAGTGGGGCAATATGCCCCGGGCCCCTCGGGGGCACCCATGAGAATATAGTATTCTATAGTATTGCAACTTTTTTATGGAAGGGGCCCCTGAAATTGCTTTGCCCCAGGCCCCCTGAATCCTCTGGGCGGCCCTGCATCCATGCACTAAAGATTTAGTTTATCTGTTGCCATGCTTTGTTTTGTGAAGTAAACTTCTGTCGTCTTGACTATATTCTAAATCATTAATCAGATCTTGCTTCATTCGGAGAGAGAATCATCCATACGCTAAATGTTTGCCTTTGTATTAAAATATTTTGTGTATTCATTTAAAAGTATAGTACAAATTTCCACCATCCAGAAACTAATGAATGGCAAGACAGTGACACACAAAACAATGAACAGCAGGAAAAGCTTCTTCAGAACTGAGACACAGCTGGATGCCCCCACAACTATTCTCTTGACACATCCTTTTGTGCCTAATGCTGGAGAACATATGGTGCATGAATTTCTCATCTTCATCGTTTCACGTCTCACTCTCACTCTTCTTTTAATGTCTTGTGGAAGGAGGATATAGAACAAGGCAGTGCCATGGAGTTACTGTATCTCACTTAACCTGCACTCTGGTTGTTTGGTAAAAGTAGAAATACCACCACAAATCTGGAATAAATATACAGTTATTTATTTCCTGTGGAAGTATGGACACTGTTAGAGTACTTTCTTAGGCTGAATCAAGCCATTGCAGTGACAGTGAGGTGATCAAGGGGTCATTAGAGGTGAAGACTGCAGTGTCATGCCCTGACATCAGATACACTGACTACGGTAGTGCCAACTTCTTACAAGTATCTACAATAATCCACTAATGGTTGAGAAGAAGGAAGTGGAAAAGTAAATTGAGCAGGTTTTGTGTCACTTTTTTTCTAGTAAGTACATGTCAAGGTAGATGCAACACAATCCAAGTACTATACTTATTTTGTTTTATACCATAATGTTAAAATAGTTGGGAAATGGTCTGCAACATCGATTTTGTATTTGGGATTCACATAAAAAATGAAGGTATTTGAATGTATATACACTTTGAATTACATTCTTTCATCTTTGGATAGCACTACCTGCAAAAAGCTTAGAAAAAGGGGCAGGAGAAATAAATCCAGTTAACTGTGAACTGCAATAGTAAGTCTAGATAAAGCAGTTCTGGGTGCCAATATGGAGGGGGATTAGTATAGTATAGTGATGTGAGTTCTGTGGAGAATCCTAGGATATATAGTCAGATTCTTATTAGGCTTGATCTCAGTTTGCTTCATCAGGAATGACACTTTTTAAACAGAGTTAATGTTATTTTCCAAAAAAAAAAAAGGGGCTACTCTTGAGAGTTAATCTTAGATTTACAGGTAAGTTTGAAGCAATTGTTTAATATTGTGCTAGAATTTCAAATCAATACTTGAAATGTCAGTAGAAAATGAAGTCATTTGGAAGGGATATAGAAGTTGTTGGGTAAAGGTAATTTATGATGCTGTACACATTAGATCTGTGGAAAGTGCGCACTGATTACATCAGGTGTGACAGGTGAAAAGGGATTGTTGAATATTCCCTTTTGAAAAGCATGTTTTATTAATATTTACATTTATCCAGCAACACTGCTGCTTGAATTGAATCTTGCATATACATTGTACAATTATATATAAATAAATGTATACTATATTGCCCTGGGTCACCTCTTTCACAAGAAAACATCCCTTACATTATTGTCCTTCAAACACTTCTTAACACTCTACTTTTCTGTGATGCATACAAAAAAAATTAACAATGGTAAGGCTACTGCTATGCTGCCATTACTACCAGTGTTTGTTGTTTCCTTGTACTCCCTTCTATATCTAGGGCTGGAAAAATCCCCCAGAGATCATCTAGTCTATCCCTCTGCACTTAGGCAGGATTGAATAAACCTAGACCATTCCTGACAGGTGTTTGTCCAACCTGTTCTTAAAAACTTCCAAGGATGTGCATTTCACCACCTACTACATTACCTGTTCCAGTGTTAACTATGCTTATAGTTACAAAAGTTTTCCTAATATCTAACTTGCTGCAAAGTAAGCTGATTACTTCATGTTCTACCGTAAGTGGACATGGAGAACAGTTGATCACCATCCTCTTGATAAGTCTTCAAATATGTAAAGTTTTTATCATGTCCCTCCTTACTATCCATCAGTTGTCTCTTGTCTTACTCTAGATTGTAAGCTTTTGGGGGAAAGGACCATCTTTTTGTTCTGTGTTTGTACAGCGCCTGGCACAATGGGTCCCTAGTCCCTGACTCGGGCTCTTAGGTGCTTTAGGCAGTGTTGTTAATAAATAACACCGGGTGAAAGTAAGAGGTTTTTGAGCTCTAGAGTTATAAAGGAACCCAAGAAACACACAAGAAAGTGGAGACAATTTATAATATTGTTATAAAACCAGAAAAGATTTATTGACCGTGAAACCATGAACACAGATCTGGAACAAAGAGAGAACTTTTCCCCTTGTTTTTCATTCATAAATCCACGATACTCTTACCAAAACAATGTAAAATACCATCTGGCTAGCAGCATGGGAAAGGGCAGAGGAAATATAAGAAATTGCTTAAGAACCACATGTAGAACTGTAAGCTAATAGTCACTAATAGTTCTGTAATTTATTATGGATTTTTCAATGCTACACACTGTGGCTCCTTTTTGCAGGTACCTGGTCTCCAAACAAAATAAATAAACACAGTGAAGTGCTGTGTAGCCTAGAAACTGGCTCTGAGGGGGGAAATATACAGTAGCTATTTTCCCTCCAATAAATCTGAATTTAAGAACTTCTGTTGTTATGTCCAGCTATTATTTACTATCGGCTGGATTCAGAAACAAAGTAAATATTTCTCCAGCTTGTTCCCATATATTTTATAGACATTAGTATTGATAACAGTATTTCATGTTTTTAAATGGTGGTGCATTTTAGTTCCCATGAAAAATTAGTGAATGCATAATTTAGGATAGAGCTTGCTGGTTTTCATAGCTTCCCCTGCATAACTCCTCTGGTATGCCTCCATGGTGAAATTCAAGAGCCCTACTCTAGTCCTTATTTCACAGAAGAGTCTGATAATCCAAATGAATAGTCTCGTTCCACTATGTGTCTGAGTCAGGGCAATCTTATGCCACTTAGCGTTGTATCATCACAGCATCTCACCATCATAATCCAGTACAATAGACCTATTGAATGGTGAAATAAATGTTCACTATATTCTGCTATCATTTAATAACAGAAATCCAGATTAGATTTTCACCCAGATTAGTCTCTACGTTCATGGAAGGGTAATTCAAACACCTACAAAGCCTCTCCCCAGCTACGCTGAGCTCAGAGAGACCTGGGATATATAGGAGAGGAAAGGAGATGCTCGTGATTATCCCACCAACCTCATGAATAATGAAGCTAAGGATGCATTAACATTGCTACCCAGTTCCCTCTATGCTAAGGATCCCTCCTTTAAGGGACCTCACAGGAATCTGCTGGAGCCGTGCTTGATGGGAGCCAGAGGAGTAGGGCCAGGAGCCAATATGGAGGCATAGTGATAGTGGTTCTGTGCTTTAGATAATACATTGAGATTACATTTTGTGAGGACAAATACTGTCCCCTGACAAAATGATCTGAGGAAACTCCACAAGGCAATTGGGCAGAACTTTCCTCCCCTTGACCAAGTATCATGTTGTGTGGGAGGGAGCAGATTAACACAGAATGTCTGTCCCCTTCTGGCTCCCTCAAACCACTGTGACCTGAAACCAGAACCCATGTGAGCAACCCTTACCTTTGAGAAGTTCTGCTGACATTAACTGGAATACGCATGATTTAGGATTATTCATGTGGGTAAGGGTTATGGGATCAGGCCCACACATAATTATATTTTTATTATATTATAAGTATAATTATTCCATGCAATTGGTAACTATGGCCCTTGGGTGAATCATGAAAACAAGAATACTTTATTGCTGTTGGTTCAGTGATCAAAGAGTACTACAGGTCCAGACCACTTAAGAAACATGGTCCTTAATTACTTTTGGTAAATGATGGGCATCTTCCTTCCTCCCCTCTTTGCTTATCTGATGATGTAAAAAAGAAAGGTCAAATGTTCACTGGTTCCTTGGAAGGAAATGTGAATTGTTTATGCTTGACAGGGGAAGAACTGTGAGTAATCTACACAGTCTCCATTTGATTCAGCTTCAGCTAAGGGAAGTGTTTTTGACTGGAGCGGCAGTAACACCCTGCTGCAGTATGGAGGGGGGGGGAAAATCAATACTCTTGCTGGGAAATTCATGAAAAAGAAACATAAAAGGATGACCCATTGGTGTGAGAGGAATCAATATTCACATGCAAATGAAGTCCCTGAAGTTTATGAAGCAGTCTCGTGCTTAAGTGACTCACTCTGGAATAATCACATGAAGGTTCAGCTGTAGTTTATTCTGCCAGAGGGAAATCTGATGCACTATTATCTGCATTTTTGATGATTAGGATGGGAGGGGAGAGGTAGCGGGGAGAAAGGGAGCATTGGGATCATTATACATCTAAAAATTGTTGCCACAGATCTGGGAATCTCGTAATAAAACTCAACCTTTCATTATACATTTTGCACCTGCAATTTCAAAACATCTCGTATAAATTCTGCTAACACATACTTGTCTTAGGACTTTGGAAACACATCGTTCAATAGTCTTGGGAGATTATAAAGCCTTCTCTGAGGACTAGCAAAAGGTTTATCAGAAGCATTGCACTAATAAATGTCATTTCACAACATCAGTGTGAGTCAAACAGTAATACATGGAAAAAGGAGTTTCATCTTTGTATTGAAAAAAGGTACCCAAAATACAGTATGCATCACACCAGAAAAGATCCAACATTTACAAAAATCCCATTTTAGATAGACCAATCTTTTGTGTTCAAATAGATATGTAAAGGAGCGAGAACTTGTGCCCTCAAAAGCAAAAGGGACTGGTTTATAAATGGGGCCTTTCATCTCCAGAGGAGTTAGCTGGAGGGCAGCACAAAATGTTTAGTCTAAAAATGAGTTTAAATTGCTGTATCTAAGTTATATGCATTGCAGAGTGAACTTCATTGCATTAGGTATTTTGCTTCCCATGAAAAACGAGTCTTGCTTCCTTAAGCAACCTGGATCTGCCTAATCACAAAAGGAGCATGCTTCTGTTCCTTTATGAGAGGCATTACTATTTTTGGCAGATAAGAAAGTAAGTGTTCACTTGAAAGCAGTTGATTTCACCATTAAAATTAAGTTTTAAGGTTCCAATCCAGCATCCATTGAACTTAATATGAGTTTGGAAATTGAATTCAGAGGGGGAAGAATCAGGCCCTAGAAATATAAATGTCCATGCTTTCTAGTGTCATGATACTAAAATAGGTGTTTTGTGCCAGGACATTTTGTATTCCCTCAGTTGTTTTCTTTTACTGGCAGCACAAATGTGAAAAGGAAAATGAACAGTTCTGAAAGGTGGAACTCAGATACTGTCCTGGTCTTATATTTGCAAATATTTTTGTGCCAGATCCTGCAGGGAGCTGAGCTCAGTTAAATTCAGTGGTGGTGGTCATGCTCAGCATGATGTTGAATTAAGTGAGTGCTGATGAAGCTCAGAATCTGGCCGTATGTTTGTGGAGTGTCATCAAAGTACCGATTCAGTAAGCAGAGGGTCTGCAACTCCTGAAATTTACTTTCTTGTACTCAGAGATGCTGTGCCTCTCTTATCACATTCTCCACATTTAAAAAAATGAGTCTCTGTAGGCAAACCAAAACCCTTCTGGCAATCCTGCAATTCGTGCCCTTTCACTTATGGCTTTGTAAGAATATCTATATAGTGCATTCTTTATACAAGTTGCATTTTTAAAGTTTCCCACATGGAGCTAACACATAAAATATTTAAAAGCATCATACATTTGCAATACACTCAGAATTGTAATGAATAAAAATTAGACTCCAGATGATGTAAAAGTATTCAAGTACTTCCAAAGATGGACACAGCCACCAAAGGTTGATTTCTTGATAAAACAGATCTTTTCAATGTATACACCAGAAGCTATGGCACCTGCAGAGATAACACCATGTTCTTTATTATTCCTGTGGTACCATCTTTGGAACTCTTTAGTTTTTAAGGGACAAACCTGCCCCTTTGTTGATTCATAGCAGCACTATTGTGATTTTGTTACGCAGGTGACCAGGATGCTAGGCGTCCGTATGTGCATTTTGCTCAGACAGCAACAGCCATGACTTGAGGAACAGATTGGGTGAGTTGACACTTGCTTTATTTTCAGTCCCTGTAAATGTATATATGGATATACAGAAATTTGTATATATGATTGCATCCCTCTCCATATGTCCTTTGTCTGTCATGGGTCTTTCTAGGCTCTGATCCTGCAAATACTTACTCGTGTGCTTAACCTTACACTGTGTGAGTAGTTCCTCTGAGGTCAATGAACAAAGCTAAGCATGTGCATAAGTCTTTGCAACATGGGGGCCTAAGATTGTAAGTTCTTCAGAGTGGACTTTGTCTCTTCATTTTGTACAGCACGTAGCACAAGAGGATCTCAATCCTGGCTGAGGCCTCTGGATGCTACCACAATATACTGTGACAAAGTTCCAACCTTGTCTCAGTACATCCCATGCTTCCTGGCAGATTACACTAGCCTCAGAGGCTCACTGTGACCCTCCACATAGCCCTTCTCTCTCTAGAGGCAAGGGTCACAGCCTACTGAGCCATTTCCATCATAAGCCAGCAAGGGAGGTGAGAAGTTATTCTCCCTTGCATAGTCTCTGTTGTCTCCCAGTCTCAGAGATTAATCAGGGAGGGGGGAGCCTGGGCCCACCCCAGGGACCCTACTAGTAGCAGCTCTTGGTAGCTGACTTTTTGGAAACAGGACAAGTATGATTCCCTGGGCCACTTCCCCACAGCAGCCCCCACTTCCTCAATATCTTCATCACCCATACCTCAGGGCCTCCTTTCTTGTGCCTGATAAGGTTTGTACTCCTCCATGTCTCCAGCAGCATAGCTCCCTTCTACAGCTCCTGACACACACACACTTGACTAAGTGGGAGGCGTTTAACTAGTTTCAGCCAGCCCCTGATTGGCTTCAGGTGTCCCAATCAACCTAGCTATCTCCACTGTTTTCTAGAAGAATCTTAATTGGCCCCAGGTGTCTTGATTAACCTGGAGCAACTGACATTTTGTTACCATGGTAACAGGGATTTGTTTAGTCTGGGGCTAACATACCTGTTTCTCATTACTTTCCTATAGCCATCTGGCCTTGTCCTGTCACAATACGTAATAAATAATAAAATAGCAGTACTATAAATAAAGGTAGCGAGGATGTTTTTCTACACTGCCAGTGTGTTGATGGAGACATGGTAGTAGATCCATTCTTATACACATCCACTGGTCATTACTCCAACGTCAGCTTAGCACAGCATAACGGGAGGTATAGCAGGTCTGAGGCTGCATTAGAAACTCTGGGATGGTTTTCCACTGCTCTCCAAATGGGAGAATTCCTTCCCCTAAAGAGCACCCCATAGCTTAGCCTGGCTATTCAGGTTTGGCATTGGGAACACAATTTTATTCTAAACCAGGTGCCACAGCTCTCTAAACACATCATCTCTGATTTTGTAATATCATTTTAGTCTTCCAGGATAGTACTTCTATGAATAATACTACAGCATAGCAATTGCTGGCTAATTGTATATAATAGAAGTACAAATAAACAAATTCCCACATACTACAGTTCTTGTTCCAAAGATCTTGAGTAAAATTTTCAAAAGCACCTAAGTAACTTACTTCAGAGCCTCAGTCTCCTTTTTGAAAGTGACGTAGGCATTTAGGAGGCTCAGTCCCACTGAAATAACTTAAGTGCTTTTGTAAATTTTACCCATTAACTAAAACTCATCTAAATATTCAGGTACTACTTAGCATGGGGGGACTCACTAGGAATGGATGAACCTGGTGGAGTCTGAAGTTTTGCAAACCTCTTGTGCTGTTTTGGGGGCAAGTCAAAGTGGTTTGTTCACACACAGAGTTTTTTCTCCCTTTTAATTTTAACACGTTGTTTTAATAATGTCTTTTTTTCTAACTAAAGAATAACTTGTGCTATGTCTCATATTAGGAACAGAAATATCCTCTAAATAAGAGGCCAGCATATGTAGGTGCCATATATACAGTATGTACACTATATATTTTGCATTAGCACTTATCCTTTCTGCTCCTCCCTTTGTAGTGCTTTATAAACAGAACATGAGTTCAACTGTAATTATTGAGACTACTCTGTTCCCCAAACTCCAGGAGTGCCAGAAGCATACCAGATGTACCATGACTCAGGGACAAGCACTGTGGGTGTTTCAGCAGCTAGGCCTTGTAGGCGCTAGTTCTGGTGGATCCCAATAAGCACTTGAACACATGACTAATGGAAAAGTTATTTTATGAGGACAGTCGGGAAAGGCATAGGTTGCAAATACCCTAGGGACAGAGGCTTAAACAGTTACAGTTCAAAGTGAGTAATAGCGGTTCTGTTTGGGCCGCTGAGCAATCCAGTCAAGAGTCGGGGCTCGACTGACCTAGTGTCTGGGAAACCCTCTCCATTCCACACTCTATTCCAGCGAATAGGAGCTTGCAGGTTTCCAAGCCCGGCTCAGTTAATGTCTCTCATTGAGGGCCCTCTTTATTGGCTCGCTGCCCAGCCATTGCTCTTCCCCCAGAAGTGCCAACAGACCTTTCTGTTTGGCACTGACAGCCTGTTCCATTCATGGCTTTATTCACAGTTCCTGGGGCTTCTCTTCACTCCCTGCTGCCATGTGGGTCCCATTTTCCAAACACAGCCTGACCATTTACTATTTCAGGACCTTTCCCTTATCAGGCATGGGGAAAGGCATGTGTAGCGGAGAGAGGGCTGATGGGAGTTGTTTCCCCTTGCTTAGCAGATCCATTTGAGCACTGTTTTGTGATGGAACTTCACAATATTTGAGTCATTTTAAATTTAGGCAAAAACATTTTCCCCCTTTTATTTGTACTATATCTTATAACAGTCTGGCTAGAATGTATGTGCAGCACAATTACCCTCTACTGGATGGAAAGGCAGACTTTCAATAGGTTCAGAAGCAGTAGTTAGTCTCAAGAAAGAAAAAAAAACAGGAGAACTTGTGACTTAAAATTTATTTTTTTATTTTTTTTTTCAGAGCTTGAAAGCTCATGCTAAAAAAAAAAAAGCTCATTTTCTTTAAAAACAGTACTCCTGTTTTTTTTGCAGACTTTCAATAGTACATGTACAGCTGAGGATATAAGCCCTAATGTTACTATAGCTAGACATGATGGTTTGGTACCTCAGATAAGCTTTAATATTTGGAGTTGATTGTCTGAGTTCTATCCCTGGTTATGGCTATGAAATCAACACTCACCCATTATGCAGAATTGCTGACTACTGTGAAGTCCTGTCTAGCCAAAGAATTGTTAAAATATCTCTAGTTCAAAGGAATGGAACCTCTCCCCTTAGATTTCAATAGGATTTTTGAAGGTATTGAATTCAGCTACTGAACACCCACCCAAAATCCAATACCAATAATTAGGGAATTGAGTTGACTGTGAAAAGTCAATACATATAATAAAGTGAATGGTTCACATATTTCTATATAAAAGCAGAAAACAGGTCCTTCATTTAATTGTATATATGTCTAGTTAAGTCTAAATCTTCTAGCAATCTATAAGCATACTAAGGGCTAAATTTTACCCTGAATCTTTCTTCCCTGCCACCCTCTTAATTTCATTAGTAGTGTGCAGGGTATAAAAGAAGACCACATCTGGCCACTGATGTGTACAAATAACTGATTTAATCATTGTATGTGAGTTTGGCATAATCATTAACTCAGACTATAGATCACTTGTTCCTCTTCTACCACTGATGCAGAAACTCCAGTCCCTAATCTAGAGACTTTATGCACTGTGAGGATATACAGCATTGCAACATAATACTTTGGTACACAAAACTGCCAAACTAGGGAAAGATGAGATGAGAGTTCTAATGAAACTCTCATCATTGTTTTTTTTGCTCATGAATGTTTCCAAGTTGTTGGGGTTTTGTTTGTTTGTTTTTTTTCTTTAATCATGAGCTTTAGGAGGTGATGGAAAAACTCATCTGAATTTGGAGGATATTTTTCTGTGGAGCATGGCTTTTTTAAAAAACAACAACAATGGAAAATAGATAGAGACAACCTACTATTAGAGAACCAGTAGGTGCACATTAGAGATCATTTGTCCTCTAGATTTATTTTTCACTCAAGAATAACTGCATCACGGAAAGGAATTACCATAATTTATATCAATAATATTTTTCAGTGATGTGTGAATAAAATAATATTCCACTGTAAATTTTAAAAAAGCCTTTATGACTGCATTTTTATCAGCTTATTTACCTTTATTTATATTTAGTGCTGAAAAAGCCATATTCATAGAGTTATGTAAATGACCCAGGGAGAGAAGTACTGTTTATGTTTTATAGGGTGGCTGGAGCAGCAGCATCTTATCTGTCTGAACTAAAATGGTTTCAGCTGGTCCACCTTATTCATTATAATTGCTTTTTGATTATTGATTGGTTGTTTGTGAAACTTGGCTTGCTGAAGCTTGAGGATGGAGCACAGGATTTGCTCTTGTTGCCTGTGTGAACTTGGTCAATCTTTGCCAAACAGATTCATTTGATTTGTCTTTTTAAGTGACCTTTTGACTTGCAATCATCTGCATTCTGGTCATGCTTTATTTCATTTTATTTTTACTGTAGAGCACTTTGGAATGTTTGTCATGAAAAGAGCTACATAAATATTAATGTATTGATAGTGTTATGGCTTTTCAAGCCTATTTTTCATTTCATGGGTTTTAAGAGCTACAAAATTTACTGACTGTACCGAAAATACAGGTATAATGGACTTTCTGAAATGCCCTGAATGAGATAAACTATATGAATTATTAATCCCATGAAAGTCAGGGCTATCCTTCTTAAATGCCTAAATATGTTACAGTGCTGGCACCTTTCAAAGTTGCAGGTGAGCTAGTTCCATTCTGTTTACAACTCTACCTGGAAAGGAGGGAGAATGGAATGCCAGCTGCAGGAGTAGAGGTTAGGTAGCTTCAATAATATGAGTCCTCTGGCTGGAATCCCAGGAGATTTTCAGATAGCCATCTAAAGTGTATTTTGTAGAACGTTTAATCATAATGGAATGCATGTCAGGGAAGATAATGTCTCTCTCTAGAGTTTCTTTCAACTTGACTTTTAATCACAAGAGAAGGCCTGATCCTGAATCCTTATTTAGGCAAAACACACATCACCCTGAATGAAATCTTGTCTGAATAAGAACTAGCTGAAGGACCACATATACTGAAAATAAAATCATAGAATCATAGAATATCAGGGTTGAAAGGGACTTCAGAAGGTCATCTAGTCCAACCAGCTGCTCAGAGCAGGACCAATCCCTAACTAAATCATCCCAGCCAGGGCTTTGTCAAGCCCTTAAAAACCTCTAAGGAAGGAGATTCCACCACCCCTATGTAACCCATTCCAGTGCTTCACCACCCTCCTAGTGAAATTTTTTTACCTAATATCCAGCCTAAAGCTCCCCCACTGCAACTCAAGACCATTACTCCTTGTTCTGTCATCTGGTACCACTGAGAACAGTCTAGATCCATCCTCTTTGGAACCCCCTTTCAGGTAGTTGAAAGCAGGTATCAAATCCCCCCTCATTCTTCTCTTCTACAAACTAAATAATCCCAGTTCCCTCAGCTTCTCCTCATAAATTATGTGCTCCAGCCCCCTAATCATTTTCGTTGCCCTCCACTGGACTCTTTTTTCCACATCCTTCTTGTAGTGTGGGCCCCAAAACTGGACACAGTACTCCAGATGAGGCCTCACCAGTGCCAAATAGAGGGGAATGATCACGTCCCTCGATTTGCTGGCAACGCTCCTACTTATACAACCCAAAATGCCATTAGCCTTCTTGGCAACAAGGGCACACCGTTGACTCATATCCAGCTTCTCGTCTGCTGTAACCCCTAGGTCCTTTTCTGCAGAACTGCTTCCTAGCCGCTCAGTCCCTAATCTGTAGCAGTTCATGGGATTCTTCCATCCTAAGTGCAGGACTCTGCACTTGTCCTTGTTGAACCTCATCAGGTTTCTTTTGGCCCAATCCTCATTTGTCTAGGTCCCTCTGTATCTTATCTCTACCCTCCAGCGTATCTACTACTCCTCCCAGTTTAATGTTATCTGCAAACTTGCTTGACTGCAGTCCATGCCATCCTCCAGATCATTAATGAAGATATTGAACAAAACCGGCCCCAGGAGCGACCCTTGGGGCAATTGTCTTGATAGCGGCTGCCAACTAGACATGGAGCCATTGATCACTACCTGTTGAGCCCGATGATCTAGCCAGCTTTCTATCCACCTTATAGTCCATTCACTCAGCCCATACTTCTTTAACTTGCTGGCAAGAATACTGTGGGAGACTGTACCAAAACTTTGCTAAAGTCAAGGAATAACACATCCAGTGCTTTCCCCTCATCCACAGAGCCAGTTATCTTGTCATAGAAGGCAATTAAGTTAGTCAAAGCATGACTTGCCCTTGGTGAATCCATGCTGACTGTTTCTGATCACTATCCTCTCCTCTAAGTTCTTCAAATTGATTCCTTGTGGACCTGCTCCATGATTTTTCCAGGGGCTGAGGTGAGACTGACTGGCCTGTAGTTCCCCAGATCCTCCTCTTTCCCTTTTTAAAGATGGGCACTACATTAGCCTTTTTCCAGTCATCTGGGACCATCATGAAGAGCTAATATGGAATATTTGCATCCAACAATTTGATAAAGTAGGTGGGGGTAATGCATCAAGAAGAACCTTCTGCTAGTAGCTTCTATTACAGTGTCAGAGTTCGAAGGGATTTTGCTTAGTTTGTAAGCAGTTACATTATGATTCCTACAGCATGTAATTTTGCTGTCCTCTGTTGATGAATATTCCCTGCACAATCCGAATCTGAAATACACATCATCATAGCACCATGTAGTCTTCATAGCACAGGTAGAGAGTGTTGCTTGTATAAACACAAGGTATCGTTCATGATTATTTATTACTTAGATAGCACCATATATATGCATAGCAGTTTACAAACACATTATTATTGCTAATTTGTAATGCAGTATTTCCCAAAATGTGCTGTGTGCATTACATGCAGTATAGGAAGACACATTCCCTGTCCCTGAAGAGCTTGTGATCTAAAGAACAGATGAAGGGTAGGAGAAAGGAATATATAAACAAAGTAGTCAGGACAATGACTGACACACATTGAACTAACAAGATATGAGTGTGTGTGTGTGTGTGTGTGTAAAGTAAAATGTAGAATCAAGCGTGAAATCCTCACTTTCTGCTCTACTCTTTAACATGCCTCTTAGAGGCACAGCACAGAACCGCACCGCTAGGATTTACTGGGGCAGCACTTGAGAGGAATGGTGGAACAGGGAAGTGATTCTGGGAATAAGATATGGGAATGGAGAAAGGAAAGGGAGGGAGAATAAGAGGACAGAGTGGAGGAAGAGAAGGAGGTGACAAGTACAGTGTAGAAAAGTGAGAGTTTGGGCAAATGAAGGGCTGCAGTGCTCTGAGAGGGGCAGAATAAAGGAGGAGCAACAACCAATGGCATAAAATAATTGTGAAAGAATATATACATCCAGAGCTCCAGTTTCAGAGGTGAGGGAGTATAATGATGTCAGAAAGCTATGAAGTTCCCTGCCCTGGGTCTAATGTAGACAAAGGGAACTTGACCCTGCCACTCATGCTAGATGCTTTGGGGAAGGAACACTGAGGGCTGGGAGCTTTCCAAGTCCAACTCTGTAAACTCTGCCTAACTGCTGCTGTTGGTCCCCAGGTGGAGGGGAATGAGGAGGCCACTGGGCCCAGTGCCCTGATACCTCACATGGTCCTTCTAGGGGGATGGATGGATGGAAGGCTTAGTACTGGGCTGTAGCTGCCTTTTGGCTCCAAAATTGCCCCATCTAAGCTGTTTCTGGAGGCTGCTGTTCTCGCCGTGTAGGGAGTGGAGATGATTGACTCTCTGTGTCCCACAAAGCTTACAGTCTCAAGTAAAAAGTGATGCCCAGCATGTGCAGGGAAACCTGGTGCTGCATTGATGAGACTGTTACTGAGCAGCCACTGAGTTGCTTCTGCCTACTAACATGAGACAGACTAAGGAGATGGGTAGTTAGTCCTGCCTTGAGTGCAGGGGACTGAGCTAGGTGACCTCTTGAGGACCCTTCCAGTTCTACAATTCTATGATTCTACAACTAAGCCTTTATTGGCAGGTTGATGCCTCATCAGACAGGCCCATTCTTTGCCCACCACCATTTGTAATCTGTTTCTTGAGTGTAAGGGAGTGGGCTCACCAGGGGCTTGAGACTCTCCACCTACCACAGTGCATTAACCTTACTCATACCCACCCATAAGGACAGTTTCTGTTCCTTGATCTCATCCCTATATGTCCCTGCAGCAATATTCAAAGGCTGGAACTGTTCTGCACAGGAGCAGAGGAGAATTGTCTCCTCATAGGCACATCATAGAGTCACTCTACAGAACCAGTTTCTCCTCCCTTGGTTTTCACACCTCAACTGCTAGAACAGGGCCTCATCCTCCCTGATTGAACTAACCTCGTTATCTCTAGCTTGCCTCTTGCTTGCATATATATACCTGCCCCTGGAAATTTCCACTACTTGCATCCGACGAAGTGGGTATTCACCCACGAAAGCTCATGCTGCAAATCGTCTGTTAGTCTATAAGGTGCCACAGGATTCTTTGCTGCTTCTACATACCCATAGACTGTCCGCATCATAAATACTAATACAGGGGCAGTGCTGGGGATATAAAGGGGTAGGACAGAACACTACGGGGGATTCTGGGCTGTTCTGGAGCCCTAGAGCAGCCTGCAGGTGGCCTTTGGGAGGCTGCTGTAAATTTGAGTAGCCCCTGTGTTCTCTAATTTATGCTGGGGACCACACCAGCCTCTGCAGTAGCACACAGTTCCAAGGGTAAAAGCTGGCTTTGCTCCCCCTTTGGGCAGTGCTTTCTGTGCTGCTTCTACTGGATATGCAGCACAGAATTTTAATCATAGGCTGCTTACAGTTGGGCTGGACCACAACAACTTTGCAGTTCCTTATGTGGTGCAAGGACTTATAGGATTATAGCCAAGATAATTATATGATGTCAGTTTGCCTTTCAGGAGCCACTTTAGGCTCTGGCAAAAATTTCAATAAAGTTTGTTTTAATTCAAAACAAACTTTATCTTGTTGTAGCAGATGTACAGAGTTCAGTGTTGTTAGATGTGACATAATAGGCCAATTACACCTCAAAATTCTGTGATGCTCTTAAAATCTCTATATTCTACAAGAATCTGAGATCAAGAGATGGACTATGTTAGCATCAGCTTGTGGAGCATGGACTGATAAGTCTAAGGTGGGGTATTCATCCAACAAAATAAACCTAATAAAAAATCATGTTATTTTCATCCCTCTGACTTCTGCTATTCATAGTGATCCTTTTGTATGTAGTCCAAGAGGAACTCAGCCATAAATTGAAATATCTGAGTATTTTGCTGCACTGCTGAATGTGAGTGTGGAGCACAGTATGGAATTTCCCCATCCTGCAATATGCTCAACTTTTATTCAGTTTCTTTTAAGATACTTTTAAGCTTCATGTGGATATTTTCATTTAACTGCTTCCCATTAGATAAAACTGATCTATTTACTGTAACTAGCCTGCCCTAACCTTGATAGTCCTTGACTCTGCCTTTAGGAAGCATCTATGAGGGGAAATATGAAAGTAAGTGGAGGCAAATTAACCTGCACAAGACATTTTATTTTTAGAAATGTAATTTGGAAAGATGACAAACATTTTACAGACAGATGCATGAATGTCAGCACAGTAGGCTGTCTGAGGAGCAATTATGAATTCCAACTCCATCCTTTCCCAACCTATCTTTGAGTGGTGGGCTATCAGAAAGCACTACTATTTTCCTATATTCTATAGAAGACATTTTTATAATTGATCTGAGAGGCCATATATTAAAAGGTGACCTTCATTTGCCCTACTGCAATCAAATTACATTTTCTAACATGTAGTCCTGGGTCCTGATATAGGTCCAGACCCTCAGCTGACATGAATTATCCCAGCTTCATTGACTTCAATGAAGCTACAACAGTTTACACAAGCTGAGGATCTGCAGTATAGTGGTTAGCTGGTTTTATCAGCCATTTTTGGATACAGTGTGCAATGAAAAGACAAACTAGAGTCCAAGTGTTGGTGGTATATTTTGTCAAATCAGTCATCTGACTGATGAGAAAGAAAGTGAATGGGGAATAATTTGGATGAACTGTGGACACATTAAAATGGAGGGGGCGGGGTGGAACAGAAGTTATGGATTTTATATTCAAGCATCTCCAAGTATACAGTATTATGACTTTAAAAAAAATGTAGATGATAATTGCTAAACAACCGCAGTATTTTTAAGGCACCCTCCAATAAATCTACATAACAAGACAGTAGGGAAATAGATTATTCTGGAGGAGTTTAGTGAGTTTTATAAATGGCTGTATTCTCACGCACTATATTGAGAGAGATTTCATTTCCCTGTTTGAACTGGGGGCAAGAGGGAATGCCACTTTCTTCAATTGAAATGTATTTTATACTGTTTTTCTGTTTAAATTGGTGTTATTTAATAAATATATGGAGTGCTCCCAGGGCACCTGGCCCCTCAGTGCAATCTGGGCCTGCTTTTCTTTGTAGCTTAGGTTTATTGAAGCAAAACTTGTTCAGCTTTATGTTACGCCTTCCCAGCCAAAACCCAAACTGTTCATTGTCTGAAGCCAGTGATATAAAAGGAGGGACCTTCTGGGCACTGTATACACTTGGGGATTTTCAGACAACCACGTCACTAGATTGGCTGAACCCTTCTAACCCTAATATTGTGTATACAGGGTGCCTCAAGCACGAATGGGAATGAAAAGAATAAGCACTAATTCTTGCGTATTGAAGTGTTTTGCTGTTTGAGTGAATAGCAGTTGTTGCTACTCAGAAGTCTTGAATTACTAAAGACTCTAGTTCTCCTGAGGCACCAATTCTACAATGAGATGGATGTTGGCAGACCCCTGCACCTCTGTGGAGCCCCATGAACTTCATCAGCCTTACTGTTCAAATCAGGGCAGAAATTATAATAAATGTTGTCACACCAGTATAATCTCACAGGCACACGTGCACACGCACACACTGCTTCCCCAACTACCATAACAGGATGGGGCTCCATCATTTCATTGATCGGGGGAGTACTATACCTGCAGGATCACTTATGTTCTGCCTTTCCCTGGCAGCCCCCATATTTCTCTGCAGCGCTTGCCATCTCTATGGGGATATTGCAGCTCTGTTTGGGGAAGCATGTGAGCCTACAGCCTGAGAAAGCATTGCTCTGAGGCATTAAGGCAGTGACAGTGAAAAACAAGGGGGGTGGGGATATATGACAACCTAGAGGTGTGAAGTAGGAGGAGGGAAAAGACTGATAACAGGGGGATCTTAAGGACAGATTTTAACTGTGTTGATGGTATTTTGTTTGCTTGCTTAAATTAGTTTCCATTGTACCATCCAAAGAAAAGAAAAAGCACAAATTCATGAGCCCATAGGCAGACCTTGCAGCATGTTCTGAAGTTTGACAAACTGCTGGGCTAAGGAGTGGGAGAGTTAATGTGTATCAGGGACCATTTACTTAAAAGGGCTGTCACCAGCTCTGCCCCTTTAGACACAGGGAGGAGTTATTAGCTCAGGTACCCCAGGTGATCTGAAGTTCTCAGGTATCACACAAAGAGGTACGATTCTAAATTAGCCAGTGTCCAGGACAGTTAGGGCTTCTTAGACTAAAATAAAAATTTTAAATTGCACTTGAAACTGCAGACTTGATCACAGACGTAATATTCTTGTGGGAAACCCTACTACTAAGTGAGGGGGCACTTTGCCCCCAGATGATGTTTTAGAGGGCTCTTTTAGGTGTAGCCCCAGTACAATGCATTGCAGCAATCTAAACTGGAGCATGTAAAACTGATACCCATCCAGCAGAAAAGATCTCGAACTTCTGGCCACCACTGCTTTGACTGCTTCCAGAGGTCCAGAAAAGATCAAACAAAACCCTTAAGTTGTTAACTTGAGTAACTAGAGGTAAGAAATGTCTCTCAGTGAAGGAAAACAATGAAAGTTTCACATGCAAAGTTCAAACATTGGGGTGGAATTACTCAGCTTTGTTAAATAGTCATGAAGACCTACCATGTAAGTGGCCTGTTTTGAAGTATCATGTAATCTAACCAGATGGATTGGTCCCTTCAACAGAGGCTCCCCATTTTCAAAATTCAGATCTGGATCCAAAGTTATTGGGTGTATGATGCTAGAGTTTTGGTCTAGGTCTATTACTTCTTTAAAGTACCATGGAGAGCATATATTGTCCTAATTAGAGAATAGTACAAACCATTTGCAACTTTGGAGGCTGTCTGAAACTTAATGATATATGCTCACTTTGAGCCCTTTCATGAATATTTTATTCCATTGCGGGATGCACTGCCTGCAGTGTGTAGGATTGAAACAAAAGAGTTATTACTCACTGCTAGAAATAAAACTTTAAAGACTTTTTCACTCTCATTTATAGCATGAAATCATTACGGAGGTGCTTAAGAAGAAGCTGGGGATGATTTTCTTATTACAGGCAGAAAACTTCCAATAGAATATCCTCCATTTATTATCTCCCTAAAATTGTTGTCATAATGCAATTATGCAAATGAAGAGCTGCAATCACACTGAGTATTTTCTTCCATTTTTTGAAGCATATACTTTAGATCAGAGCAGTTAAAAAAACAAAAAATCCACAAATACACACAAAAAACCCACAACCGAATTCAGGGAGTGTGACGGAGCATGAGAAATTCTCATTGGAATTGTTCCCAATATATTGCATAAATGTAAAATCTTTTTTGAGGGTGTGGGATCTTTTTTTCTGAGAATGTTAAGCTTGGGGAATAAAGCATTGCTGAGGTAGTCAGCAGCACATCTTCTATCTTGATTTCTGTCTCGTTTTCCCCTTTCAGACCCACCAGCTTTCCCTAGCTTTCTCTCTCTTCCACAAAAGATTTCCAGCAGAGAGCAGCTGGTGCCTCGTTTTGGCTGCTTTCCCCAGACTCTGGGGGCTTTCACTGGAAATCAATGCATGCTTATTTCCCCCTGTTCTCAGTTTTTTATGTGTGGACTGCCATGGCCTCAACCATACTGACCCATTCTACTGAGCTATTTCCATTCAGATGTGCCTCTTTACAAATAGCGGAAATTAGTAGAGGGCCAGTGTCAAACTGCTTGTCACATCTTGTTTTCAATCTGTTGAAATCAGGTTTATAGTGTCCTATTCAGAGTCCTAGACTGCTTTTGAAGCCACACAATGCATTTCAGGAGTTCCATCAGGCGATAAATGCAGAACTCCACATTGCTATTAAAAAATAATCAAATGATTAGTCTTTTGAATTTTCTGAAGTAACTTATTTGCTTGGAATTTGTTGTTTTAATTGCACTACGTCACTGGTTCCTATGTATTCATCTTCCTAACATATAAAATCATTCATAGCTGATCTGTCAGTGTTGCAGCTATAACATGTGAATAAGTAAGGTTCTCCTACTTATTTAGCAGCAATGAATGAATGAGTAAGTGAATGAATGAATAATCAGAGGATTGATAGAATGAATAGTCACCCTGAGATGCCAGTATTCCACTTGGCCTCTAGGGGCTGCTTCTGTAAAATATAGTTTTGTTTTATATCTAAACCTAAAGAGCAACAGTGGCAGACTCTCAAGCAGCTAGACTGGATTTATACTCTTTCGAGCATTATTGTTAAAAATGAGGAGGAAATTCCTTTATGACCCTCTGTTTTCAGACATTTCTAACATTTAAAAATGCACTTTTGTAATGACATTTCTCATGATGATTATTCTGAAGTTTGGTAAAATGTCAGTAACTGTTCTTGTCATTTAAGCATTAAGAAACGTTTTCACCAGTTAAGAAACATGCTCAGATAACTCCATTGTAAACCTTATTTATAAAAGTTTACATTTACCATGGACTGTAGACTCGAGGAGAATAAGGACCTTTGATATGTTTGAAGACATTTGATTGACCAATAATGAAGTTATTGAAATAACATGCAAATGCACAATATGTGCTTTTCCACTAATTTTTAACAATGTGCTGAGGTGTGCCTATATATAGAGCACCACCACTCACGACACATTGATGTAAAGTCAGCTGCTCCCCTGTGCTTGTGAGGATGTTCAAGAGTTACTGAGTGCTTATTTGAATCTCAATGTGTGTTTATTCGAATGTACAATCAATCATGCATCTCTCTTTCTTTTTTTTTAAACATCAAAGAAATTAATGCAAAGAAAACCATGTTAATGCAATGTTGTGGTTGAGGAAATCAGACAAATCAAAGCTTTGGCTCCTAAAATTCTTCTGCAGTTTCCATGGGTTAAATCATTCTTCATTTGGCTTGTATAGTGTTGCTTTGCACTCTTTAACTGTTGCTGCCTCCCACCTCAGCAATGGATACATGCCTTTTAGTAATGGGTGAAGCGATCCCTATATAAAAGAGCACTAAGGCGTGCGTCCCTTATCACATCAGGATAACCAATCCCGGGAACAATGGAGTGGAGTGGGGTCTGCACTGACTGCACAGGAGCAAGTTCTAGAGATGCCAGGAAGGATGCATAACTTATATAAACCAAGTCCTTGCACCCTTCACCAGCCCTCTGTCAGTGCTAGTTCGCAGAAATTACTGACGCTTTAGTAGCTTCACGGACCTCTTCCCGCTCCACCCACCAACTCAGGAGAAGACCAAGAAATAAAGCTAGAAAAAGGATTGTTCTTGGGAGTCAGAGAGCAGGGATTACTGGGGAAAGTATTGCTCTGGGCATTGTCCCTATAATGGACCTTTGTCTTTTCTCCCGGGGGACAGCCCCACTTACTAACCTGTAGTGCATAAAGAAATTCACTGCCAGTGTGTACAGTGTAATTGCTTAGGTCCCTTAAGAAGAGGGGATTGACTACCTCTGAAGTGTCACAGCATGGCTAATATTAGCGGCAGATTAACAGACTCAATGGAAAAATAGTTTGATTCAGTATGGCATCTCCTTTGTCCTACTTCTGAAATCCAACATGTGGACTTGGGGGTTCCTATGGGCTGACTCAATTAGAGGTCTATCTAGTGTATCGTTTTAATTAGAGATGGACCTATGCAGTAAAATTTGGTCCCTGTCAGGATTATGAACCTGCTGAAGTTTGGTGATGTTTGGATTCAATGTTTTGGTTCAGGTCTTTCTCCACTTTTAAAGATGACCTGATCAACAAAGGCTTTTCCTTTAAACTGGGGTTGTATGTCCCAATTTTTATTTTTTTTTTTGGCTCTTTGTGATATAGATAGGAGGCCTGGAAGCTTTTTGTTTGTTTGTTTTTAAACAGAGGACATTTCTTCTACCTTTTTTCTTTTCTTTTTTTTTTCTTTTAGAAATATCAGGAATGCGAATTCTGGTCATCTCAGGATATGCAGGGGACTTTTTGGTGGCCTCGGAGAGGTATTCTTTGAGCTCTCACTCATTAATTAAAGGGGCCTAGATATTGAATCTTTAACAGAGACCTCTTTTCTCTTAAGTCTTCGTTAGCAATTGGAGTTTTACACAAACTGTTTGTAAATTGTTTTAAAGAGTTGAATTACAAAATCTTTCCCCTTTAGACTGCTCAGCTTTGTTTCTTAATTCTTGTGATGTTATGATTTTACTAGTTCTCTAATCACCATAAGGTCTTCCCAGCTGGACAGATCCTAAATTTTTAATTTAAAACAAGCAGAAGTATAATTTTATTTAATTTATCTTTTGATAGAAAAACCTTTCAGACCTTCTTTATTCATCATAAATGACCAAAAAAATTTAAAAAATGGTCACAAGCCAATTTTCACTTTGCCTTCCAGGCCACCTTTAAGGTCAGGAAAGACTTCTCTGTATCAGTGATGAAAGAGGTGTGAGAAACAAGTCCCTGAAAACATGCAGAGACAAATGACACTTGAAACAACAGCCAACAAATGAAATAGGAATAAAAAACCAAACAAGTGTGTTACTAGTTCTGGAAACAGCCCAAACCCCAAGCCAAACAAATGAGCTCACAAGAAAGACAAGCTGAATAGATTTAAGAAATTCAGGTGTTAGAATTTAGAACTATGCTAAGCGTTGTTTCCTCAAATGAGGAAAAAAACTCAGTTCTTGGCATGTAACAGCAGGGTCGCTTGCTGGAGGATTCTCTGCAGCTTGAGGTCTTCAAACCACAATTTGAGGACTTCAATAACTCAGACATAGGTTAGGGGTTTGTTACTGAAGTGGATGGGTGAGATTCTGTGGCCTGCGCTTGGCAGGAGGTCAGACTAGATGATCATAATGGTCCCTTCTGACCTTAAAGTCTATGAGTCTGTTACAAGACTAGCAGAAGAGAAGGAAGGTAACATTGTATTGTACATAACCAAAGCCTTGTAATATAAATCTAGCTGTCTCTAATTGTCATGTTGAGTGACATGGGCCCAAGCTGGATTTTTACCATTCATTGAATTATAGTTGAGACATCAAGAGTCAAGGTGTTTTACCTTCCCAATCACTATTGACATAGCCAAACTGAATATTAGCCCTGTTGTCTTCAAGTCTGTACTTGAGACAGAAAAAGAGAGTCCAAAGGAGGTAGAGGAAGACTAGACTATAGTAGCAGTCTCCATGTATTTGCTCTGAATGAAAAAGAACAAACATTATACATAAGAGGAAGAGATACTATAGTGATTAGCTCTATAGAAAACCCTTACATAGATCATTTGGATTTGCATTTAATTAGCTTTAAGCACATTTTTGTATATACCCAGCCTCCCACTGCTATTGTAATAAATATTAATTTACTCAGTAGTAATATCAGCAATGATTTTTAAAGGAATTATAATTGAAACTCCACAGTATTTTGCCTGTAAGATGGTTCTCTCTCCCAATATAAGGGCTGCTAATTTGTGATAGATATGTGGAGTGCCTTCACTGTAGTGAAGGTAGGCATCTACAGCTACTGTCAATCAGTGGTTAATGGAGTTCTAATACTATGGAGATGGAGTCCATCCAGGAATAAAAGATCTCTGGTCCCTCACCACCAATGCATCCAAGGTAACACAGGATACAATCCTCCCCCAGCTCTCTAGCCACAAACACAGCTGCAAAGAGTTATCTGTGGCTGTTCTTGCAGAAGCAGATTTTCAGACAACCAGCTGGCTCCAACAGCTCTTTTTCAGGGGGCATAGCCTGTCAAATTATCCATTAAGGATAATTTATATGATTTTTTCAAATAATTTGTTTGCAAATGTTTTTAGTATTTGACAAACCAGCTAGTCCATAGATAATCAGATAGTAATAGGAGAATAATTTATTTGACAGGTGTATTTTCCTATCAGTATTTTTTCAATATTCAGTCAGTCTGCATCTACTAATCATATCTTCCCACCAGAAGTTCATTCTTCCTGCCTACACATCTGCATTGTTTATCATACCTTTCTGCTAAGTTAGCTACCACCCACAAGTTTCTTGCCAAGGTGCAGGTAGTAATTATTGCTTACTTGCAGATACAGGGAAAGCATCCTTTTCTGGGTGGCATCTTCATGTGGGACATGTCAAGGATAAACTCCCATTTAGCCATGGACTTTATCCTAATCATAGTGCAGAACCCTGGCTTCAGAGTTAACTTCAAGAAGAACAGTCTGGTGCCATCTCAGACAGCCGCTCATCTGGGAGTGGAAGTTGTAGGGAAGAAAACAGTGAAAGATGTGGCATGACACCCATATTCAAGGAGAAGTTTCTCAAAGATCAGGTAACGATAACCCTAATATCTTCCAGTGTAAGATGCAGGATAAAATCCATCTTTACTTGCTGGGGGCATGGAGTCAAGCACCAACTATTCCTTTTTGTAAATGCTTTCAAACCCTCTGAGAATCATGCTACCAAAATGGTTGAAATAATGTATTTCCATGCACTTATAAGCAGCAGTCCCAAAACAGTGATAGATTCACTAGCATGGGGGGACCCCTTTATGTAGATTAGATTTTCAGATGACTGTTTCCCAGGGCGGAGAGCCAATGCAGAGGCTTGATCTGGAGATGTGAAAAAGAGCAGTATCATTGCCTGCAATTCAGGGCAGTAAATTACATCCATTCCATGATAATCAACATGCCCTAGTCACTACAGATGACACAACCATGGTGTCTTATTTGATCCAAAAATGGGTCCCAAAGTATTTTACCACATCAAGAAACAATTCCACAACTCCAAAGGGCACCGGAGCACATATTCCAACTGCAAACAATGCAGGTGGAAGGTAACTTGAAATACAAATTGAGTGAGAAGTCTCTCCTAACAGAATAATTGGTCCTGAAGATTTCAGTGTATCAGAGGTTGATGAACTCCCTTGAGTAGAGCAAAATCAACTTATTTCACCTCTGAAGAGAGCCCCAAGGACAAATATATATCTCCACGAACCAGCATACAAAGCAGTTGACACATTGTCACCAAAATAATGGCAGTTTGAGGTGTAGTATAGCACTTATTTCTTCCTACGACTCATCAGAAAGGTGTGTAAAAGGAAAAAAAATGGGCTAGACTTATTTTGATCATTCCTTACTAGCCGGGAAGATATTTTTTGTAGGTGGTTGAAATAAGCATGTACCCTCCTGTCCAGATTTCCTATCGCAAAACAACATCAGGATCCACACTCCTTGAATGTAGCAGTATAGCTGCTGATTGGAAGTCTATGGCATCTCACACTTATGGTTATATGATGAACAATGATAACAGTATGTAACTCTTTTATATAGCACTTTTCATCAGTAGACCTACAGGGGAGGTCAGGATCATTATCCCCATTGTACAGATGGGGAACCTGAGGCATGTAGAAGTGAAGTAACTTGCCCAAGTACACCCAGCAGATCGGTGACAGAACCAGAAATAGAATCCAAGTCTCCCAACTTCCAGGCCAGTACTCTCCCCACTAGGTCACACTGCTTCCCCTATAATTTCTATAGTCTCTTGCTGAAAAAGTAGAAAATGCAATCATTTCTTTTAACATAGTGCATCAAGTGGAGATGGTGACTGATATGTAGTGAGTATATTTTCACTGGTTTGAACAGTGTTGTCAATTCTACAGATATTCAGGAAAGGATCACTCTTCACTACAGCAATTAAACACATGCTTAAGTGTTGTCCTGCGTAAGCAGGAAATTAAGCATGTGCATAGCTGCTTTCCTAATCCAGGAACTATATATATAGAAATAACTCTTAAATGGGTAAAATCTTACACCCTAGTTGAAATATTTTAATTATGCCCACTGTGTGTGTGTGTGTGTGTGTGTGTGTGTATATATGTATATATATATATATATACACACACAACTGCATGAATCATGAATGAATTTTCAAGAAACGAGAGATTGATTTAGCCTGAAGAAGAAACAAGAACTTAACCTTTGGGATACCAACAATGGAAAAATAAATATATAATATCATAAAAAAAAAAAATTCAGTTTCTTATATATATATATATAAGAAGTCTCATGGTTATATATATATATATATATATATATATATATATATATATATATATATATATATATATATATATATATATATATATATATATAATATAAGAAACCATGAGACTTTTTCTTATGGGCTGATATTATAAATTCCATTTTGTTGGTATCCCAAAGGTTAAGAATGTGTTTCTTTCTCAGGCTAAATGTTCTGCAGTCTTGAAAAAAATCATCCGTTTGGATTCATGCAGCCTGCTTTGTTTTATTACAGGTACACCTAATCCATTATGCTTGTTGTTAACATGACAAAAGCCAAATGCTCAATATTTGTGGGAAATGTTGGGAAAATCTGCAGAAATCAGCAACGGGATCTGATTCTTATTTAATATTTCCTCATAGAGCATAAATAATCCTCCTTTTTCCTGTCATGCCCACATACATACAGAATTGAAGAAGCAGCAGCACAAAGGGATTTGAAAACATCATATATGCTGCTTTTTAAATATCTGTCAAGAGAGATCAGATTTCAAACAGAGAATGGCTTTCCCTAAAGAAATCTGCTTATGAATGTTGTAAAAGCAGCCTTGGAATTTCTTAACCTTCACTGATTTAACATATTTTTCCCCATGAAAGAGAATCCTCCATCTAAGCTTACTATTTTGAGTGCCAGACATACAGAAGTTAATGGTGAAGGATTTGAAAATATGTTAAATTAGGCATCTATTTCAAAAGTTGTAATTCACTTGAACCATTAAATCAATGACATCAATACGTTTTTCAAAAAAATCTATTCCAATTCTCTCTGTAGTGCACAAATGTATGGCAAAAAGTGTAGGATGCTTAGAGAGAATAACTTCATCAAATTGTTAAAGTTTATATAAAGTTTGAGAAGTTGTTGGTTAGTCCATGCTAAGCATGAGTTTAATAACCAGTTACTTAGGGCTGGATCCCGCATGCCCCATAAATGGTAACATTCCTCTTGACATCAGTAGAAGCAGGATTGTACCTTTCAACCAGAATTTATCTCCAGTCATCTAACCAAAGTAATAAACACCCCAGTAAATTAGAGTTCAACTAATTAATTTTGGTATTGGTGTTTCTGGAGATATTACATACAAGAAAGACTCTAAGAATCCTAACAGGTGAAATGTCAGCTATGGAGAGTAAACAAGTACAATATCAAACTATATGGAAATGTTGGGAAATCTCTCACTGATGAAAATGGCTTATAATCTTGTTCTTTCTTATGGCTCTGGACTTTTAAGCATAGCCCTGGGAGAGGTGCAGTATGAATATGATTCATAAGGTAATGTATGATTTGATATATTTAGAATGTCTAAATTGGTTAGCTGAATTCCTGATCATTCTTAATATAAGATAATGAACTGAAATTATTTCGGCACATCTTTAGGGTCAATGGTAATTTGCAATGTCAAGAAAATGACTTCAAGGCCAAAAGAATGTACTGGGCATACACCTGTTGCCCTACAACAGCACTCTGTGGGGTACATCAATATTTTCAATATACAAAGTGGTCTAATATGAGCACTAACCACAACTCTTAACTGCTGGTTACAGCTTTCTGAGTATGAGGGCTGGCTCTCATTTTGACACCACCTAGAGCTGCTGTTAAATTGGACAGCATTAAGTTACACCACAGATTTAGCATTCTTAAGGGACCTTAAACCAGTGGAGGATTGAGGTAGTGGAACTCTACTCCACCGTGCTCCCTCCCCACTGCAACATGGTCTCTCAGTCCCTCAGCATGCTCCCTATACTCCTGAGGTACAGACCTGGATCTGGCACAGTTACAAGTAGCAGACAGTTCACCTCACCGGGGGAATTCTAGGAACTAACAATCAGATTACAGCCCATTTGCACCCCTTGAGGGGCCCAAAGGGCTGACCTCATTAGAGAACCTAGCTGATAGTGTTCTGCATATTAACCAATCACAAAAGCACATACTTGTTTTTTTAACACATGCTTACTAAATTAAGTAAAGATTTCTACAGAGTGGTAGAGATCAAACATCAGCTTAACCAGTTTAAAAACAGTTACCATTGTCCCTAGCTGCACTCAAGCTCTTCTTCTACACAGCCATGTCACCGGACAAAATCATTGCAAAAGGTGCAGATTATAACAGTAGTTGCTATAAAAATACCCTATTACAGGTCCCTGGGTCCTCTACTGAATAACAATCCAGCTGAGTGGACTCTAGCTTAGGAAATATGCGTAACATGTTCAATAATTAACCCTTTAGTTACTAAGTCAATATACGCTGCAATTCACATACTTAATAATGAATTTCAGAAATAATTTACATTCTTATTAAACACATCACCATTCTAAAGAGAACATACAATCTTTGTAAGAATCATATACACTGAAGAAATGTGCATAGTTATATAAGTGGCATAACATGCAATAATTTACTCATCTCATCTGGGAATACTGTTTTGTTGCTTGTGCTGATGGTGGCAGTATCTGAGATGAACAAAACATGTTATTTCACATACAGCAATGTGCCACTCTTGGTATCCTGTTTACTGAGTGCTCTATTCAGCTACAAAACCAAATTAATTGAGTTATGAGTTTGGACAACAGAATTTATTGACCCATCTTTTCAGCTACTGGTTACATTTTTAAAAAGGCTGCATGGTACAGTTACTTTGCCATCTGTGGCAGCAGTAAGAAAATGTGCAGAACCATGGTCATAATTCTTACTGACATCCTATATCCTGGCATCTAGTAACAGCTAACAAAGAGGCACCTGCATATGCTTCTTGAATTCTTTAAGGGTTATGGACTTGAAACTAGCAAGGTGAAAAAATAAAAGGCTGCCATCCAAAGCAACTCCATTGTGCAAATTCTATTTGCATTTACTGAGGATAGAAGAAACCATAACATGCCAAACATGTAAAAAATGTATCAGCAGCAACATAATCAGGTTTAGTATCCCTAGTGGGCCTTGTTATATCAAAGCCCTGGCAAAAATGAGAAATGAATGAGCATCAAATATTTTTCTCTAGTTGAATTCCTTTGGGTAATATTCCTACAGTATTTATCAAATCAAAACAGCATTTTTCAACAACTCCTCTGTGGATAACAGCATTCCAGCTCAAAAAGTTAGTGTTGATGATGTCAGACCAGACCAGCAAAAATAAAAATAAACAAAACCAACCAAACAAAAATGAATTGTGATTCATAGTTTACAGTCTGTTAGTATTTTCCCTGAAATCAGATCTCTATTTTAGTCAGACTTGCGAGGAATTGTACAGTGACAGGAAATCCCTATTTTTATATAGTATCAAAGAAGACTATTGTACATGCAAATATATTTCTTTTAATTGTAACATGAACCCTGGGCACAGGGTCTGAGATGCTGTCCATGCTAAATCTTCTTTATCTATCTGGCCTATTTGTGCACTTCTTAAGCTTGAAAACATTTATCCTTGCAATACCCCTGTGAGATAGGAAAGGAGGTGGAAAGCTTATGAATAGACTTTGACTTTTTCCCAGCATACCCATTAAAAATCAAATTCTGGATTGCGATTTAGCATACACTGTACTGTCAATTCTGCGTTGGGATTTCATCTAAACATTTCCTCTGAAAATGCAAGATATTACTGTGCAGCATCTGGAAATTTGTACTGGCCATTGGCTTCACCATTTAAAAACTTGAACTAGGGGGAAAAGGCTATTTTCTTTATTGTAAGCAATATGACTTTCCAGTGAAAAGTTGCTTGCTTCATATTAATTAGAGATAGAAAAAGAAAGTTTAAGGTAGAGTAACATTGTTGAGAGTCACCCTATGTCATTCCTGCATATGATCTTGGAAACTCTGTTTATCTGCAAAACTTGTAGAGATAGAGACAATAAATTTATTTCAGCATTTTGAGCTGAGTGAGCTAAAACTTCTTTGATGCATATATAGAGATGGAACACACAGACAGGAGATATTTATACATACAGAGAACATGAAAAGGTGGAAGTATGCATACCAACAGGCAGAGTCTAATCAATTGAGATGAGCTTATCTGAATACTTACCAGTAAGATTTTGGAGAAATGCTTATTTTATCTGTAATACAGTTCCTTTTAGAACCTGAACACCTCAACGCCAGTGAAATCTTTTGTGCTTGACACTCTCTCTCTATCTAAGAATCATTCATACATTTAGCTGCCACCCACACATAATATCCATGCAAGCAGACCATGGATACATATTAGGTTTAGACTAGGCTTTGGAGTTCAGGTTGAATCAGGACCAGGATTAGACACTAAAATAAAGTCATATTGAATGGTGTTGAAATCAGAAGAAATATTTCTGACATCAGGGCATGAACTCAGTTATCTTGCAATATTTCTTACATATTGGACTGAAACATTAGGAGAACAATTATTTTCATGGCATTTTTGGCTGTATCTGAAGTGGAATAAGAAAATGTGGTCTCTTTAGGATCTGACTTATATCCCATTCAGAACCGAAGGGGTGGGATTAGATGTATAGATTCAAATCCTAACCTTTGAAATTTTAGGGGGTTCATATCTGAGGGTCTTTACTTGGCCTATCATTAATATGAGCTGATATGAATTTAATAAACAAAATATTCTACGTGCCAAAGTGATTGTCTGGGAATGAAGAGGAAGAAGTTCAGTATGTCCTATTACAACCATAATATTGTATGCACTGTTTTGGAATGGGTCAAAGGGCTCTTTGTAGGAAAAAAATGCTGCGTGTATGGAAAAAGTGATATCTCAGCAAGCTGCATATGGAAAATAACTTAGGGTCATAAAAATAAAATATCAAATGGAGATAAAACAGTCAATTAGTCACTGAGGAAAAATTTCTCCATGAGAAATGATTTAAACTAGTAATTCTTGAAAAATTACAAGACTTGCCTTGATATATAATGTGATATCATACAGTCCAGTTATTTCATGTAACTGTAGATTATTTCGGTGAATCAGATATATTAACCTTGTATTTTAGAAGCTGAAAATGAAACACAGATACACACACTTAAGCAGTTTGCTGAATGCTGTTTTTTCAGCAAATAGGTTGAGCATATGTATTCTAGTGTACACATCCCATGTAAAATAAGCATTTTAAGTATAATCTCTAGTTTTACAATGTACCATAATTGACAGAAACTGTTTGTTTTCCCTGGCATAAAAAGCCAAACATTTTAAGTTGAAGGGAGATTTAATTTAGATTATAGAAAAAGATAAATTTAAGGATAGGATTCTTCCCCTGGCACCCCAGGACTGGTCAAGGTGAGTGAGGAGGGGAAGTCTTGTGAAGGAAGGCAAGAAATTTGGCTCAGCCAGCCAAAATTGCTCGCAAGGGCTCCTGGGGATGCATGCTAGAATGACACATCTAGCAGTGTGTTAGAGGTGGCAACATGCTCCTCATTCCTGATCTCACATAGGAGGGTGGTAGTTTTAGAGATATAGGCATATAATTCCATTCTCAATCCTTCCCTTTAAGATCTTGTCTTCATTAGAGTTATTTTTTTTTTTACCTTCACTGATTGCTAAGTAACTTGAGAGAGTTAACATTTTTTGGACATACCCCAGGGTACAAATAATAGCTTCTTCAGGAATGCAAATAGGGCTAACCATTGCATCCTCAATGGCAATCTGTCCCTTTGTAGGAGTGCAATGGATGGGGGTTGCTCCTGGTGCACTTTCTGGGCCAGAACCCGGCCACCCACAAAAAAACAAACACCTATTAGTCTAAGTGAGAGGAAGTACTATGATTTGCTCTAAACATTCTGCATCTGAACTGAAATACAAAATGACCAGCTACCTGTGCAGTAGGGAGCGTGATTGTTGTATACTTATGGGTACAGCACACAGAACATCAAATAATACCCCCTTGCTGTTCCATAACTACATGCAGCACTACACTGCCAAATTCAATGCAAACTATCCATATAATAGCTAGGTACGGTTTTAAAAACAGTTTTGGTGAACATAATTTCCATTGCCTAATTTTTAATAAAAATAAGCCCACTAAGATCAATTACCACTGTTGCACATGCATATGGGACAAATGCATTAATAAAAAGATTATTTAGAAGCCTAACTGGCCACCTGCATGTATATATACCTGATGTGTCTGTACAACAGTGGTAACTGAACATGGAGCTGTAGCTGAGCTATTGCACATACATTATAGTGCACATTTTTTATAGGAATTGCCATACTAGACCACACCAATGGGGCCCTTGCTACACCTCACTGGGAGACCATGCCCTCTCATAACATGGCAATGCCCTTTTAGCACAGGCATGTCTCCCACACCACGGACCTAGCCCTTAGGATTACAGCGGCAGGGCCAATCTACACAAGAGATCTGCTGAGCTGGGGGATGGCTCAGCATCTTTCTGTCTGAGCAGACTGAGCCTTCCCATTTCCCATGCCACAGCTCCCACTCTTCAGGGAGACTCAGATCCACCCCCAAAGAGGAGACCTCAGCCCCTGCCCACTCCCCTGCACATGGGTGTCTCACTGTCCAGAGTGGCTCCCTACGGTTGCCAACAGTCCCTTAGTTTTACATCTCTTTACAACAAGATCAGGAGTTGCTGAGTGCTGCAAAAAGCAGCAATAAATACTCCTGGCAAATGTAGGTGAGTGCTGCTGCTTCTTTCTTTCTTTATTACTATTAATGATGATAATGATATTATCAGGAGGAGGGTTGAGGTTGAGGTGCTGAGAAAACAATCCCTTACTTTTGAAATACAGTGTTGGCAACCTTATTCATGATCGTGAGTGCCAGCCTCAGGGCAGACTGTCAAAAAGAAGGGCAGAAATCTCACACCAGTTATATGGTCTGTAATTAGATTTCACCAACCCGGTAACAAGTGTGAACTCCTAAAGCACTGTAACACTGTGGGCACTCCAGTCTATCTTGCCACTCAAGCAAGCTGGACTATGTGATAGATGATCACTTTATACCAACAATCACAAAGTTCAGGTTACTCCCAGTCCCAAAGGACCAGTCACTTACCTCAGATCAGCTGTACTCAGATCTCAAACCGCAGCCACTGGGAGCTGCGGGGGCCATGCCTGCGGATGGTCAATGTAAACAAACTGTCTCGTGACCCGGCAGCAGATTAACCTGATGGGCCATGTCCCGACCCCTGCCATAGGGGAAATTTCTTCATAACCCCAGGCAGTTATTAGTTGGCTTATGTCCTGAATTCATTTTTATACTTTTTCTGTGGCCCTTATCAATGTAGCATGGCATCTTGCCACATAACTTATCCTCATAACACTCCTTTGGGATAATAAATATCATTTTACAGATGTGAAACTGAGGCACAGAAAGATTAAGTGATTTACCAGAGACCACACGGTAAATTCATGGCAGAACCATCAGGAATGGAATGTAGATTTCATGGGCATCAAGCTAGAGCCTTAACAACAAAAACATCCTCAGTGAAGCATAAGGCTTTATGTTCTTTATTAAAATGTTCAGTTACCTATTTAATTGTGGATGTTTCTCATTATCTGTGAAAAGGTCTGATAATTTATTTAATCCTACTAAATTCTCAGCCAAAAATACATTGTAGCAATGATTTCCTCAGGCTAAAATTAAAACATATATCAATATTTAAGATATATCAATATTTTAAAATATGGTTCCTAAACTAAGTCATTGTTTTTAAAAAAGGTACATTTACATTTGCAGTTTGCTGTTATAATTTCTCACCACCAGTGGTGACATTTTACTGATGCGCTGACAAGTACTTAGCAGTCTGAGCAGAGTCAACAGAGAGAATCAAATCATAATAAACAGTAGATCAATGAAATTCATATATAGAGGTAGCAAAAACAATTTCAACCTACTGATGGCTTTTGATGAATTGCACTGTTTACACAGGTCAGGGGCTGGTTTTATACCAAAACTGAAGCCCTAGGTTTTGCTTAAATAATGACCTGGCACACATAATGTACCATGGCTTACCCAATAACATTACTGGCCAACTAATTGCAAAAGGCTGCAGCAGATTTAATTGCTGGCCACAAACTGGGATAGGACTCTGAGCAGACAATGGACTTTGCTTGATATTTTCCTGAACTAAAACCTTTTCCTCGACCAGTGTTGTAAAGTATCTGAATATGCCTGAGCTAAGATTTGCACTCAAAGCATAATTCTTGCATGTCTGCTGTTGCCAGCTATGGATGTCATATTCATTCTAAAGATGTTCCATATTTATAAAACATTTGAACAATGCCAAAAAAGGCTTGCCTTATTTTAAATACATCCTTTCTAAAACAATTCCTCTATTCACTTCCAGCTTTCTACAATTCTACAATAGAATCGCTATTTTCTAACTTTCTAACCATATATTTTCTAACTTTCATTCTCCCTCATTTTACATTAGTTCAGAAGTCAATCAACAGACAAATATCCCATGCCATCATAGATTTTTTTTTATGGGAGCCTCATGCACATTAAAATATTATCACCGGGCTCTATTTCAGATTGTTTGGACATTACAAATTTGTTACATTAAGGGCTATTGGATTTTTAGTAGTACAGTAGCTTGTGCATCAAGACCACCCTTGCAGAGGCCCCAAATGGCTTTACGCTCTAGTGGGCTCATTCTAAAAGTAACATAATGGGCTGAAGCACAGTGGGGGAAATGCTACATAACATAATCCAGCAGTAACTTTGGCAGTACAGAACACTTAAGTCAGTAAGACACAAAATCAAATTGCTACCCAAAAAACAAAACAAAGGAAAATGTTTTGACTGGAACCGAATTATCGTGCTCTTCTACAGATCATGATTAGTGTTTCTATAGCAGGATCTTCTCGGTAGGTTTTAATCCACAGGGAGGGTAAGGTTTATAAGAGGCTACACAAAAGAATAAAATTAATGTACCAACCCAGCTGTGGCCATAGCAGTTTCACAGATTTGAACCCCTCTTCCCCAGCACTAATCACAAACGCACACTCATGTTTTCCATTCTTACTTTCGGATAAACCCTCAAATATTGCAGACACAGTACAGTTCACAGCCTGAGAGCACATTACTCTGTGTATGTCCTTGACCCACTGCCTACCCACCTCCACTACTTCCACATCCTAATCTTTTTTTTTCGTCTCTGAAATCTCAGCATAGGCTCCAAAACTCTGATTCTTGAGAGTGAGCAAGTTGCACTAACACAAAGTAGGGTAGAGGGAAAAGTTTTTTTTAAAAACAATTGGAAAATCTTTCTCTGAATCTGTTTTCTTTAGCCAAGACAGCTGTAAATATCCCTGCTTTTTATATCTTCTACGGCACTAACATTGAGTAAAATGTAAGCTTTAAACAGTGCAGTCATTATAAACTTCTCTGTCAGCTGCACTACTTTCCATTCTTGTCAGCTTAGCAATCTTTCGATTTTTGCATTGATTTATTGGCCGCGCCATTTACCTAGCTATATTTTTCTATCTCATATCACAAGTTTTGTGTTCTAGCAGGATAGTGTCAGCTCTTTATGATTTACTTCATGAATTATTTTTTGACTCTGCATTTGGCTGGTGAAATAGGTGTCCACATTTACTACTTTTCCTTCCCTTGTCATAAGAACAATATTATTCATAAAGTTCCTGATTGATTCAGAAATAGAGTATTTAGCAGTCCTATTTTTTGTATAGTCATTTATTATGAGATACTTATTTCAGAACTCTGTTTATTTTGTTACATGTTGATTCACATATCACTGAATACCTATCAGGAATGTATGTATCGGCACAATTTTCAGGCTGGCCTTAAACTGGGCCTCCCCTTTTGCACGTGAGTAATTACAGGTGCAATTCAGACTATTCATGCTTCTTACTATCTGAATTGTGGGTATAATTAGCTACTTAGCCACATAAATGACAAAACTGGGTACAGTGTTGGCAAATACAAAGGTCAGGATTTGAAATCTGGTCCAAAGAGTGCAGAGATGACATAGAAAGGCAAAACAAAACAAAAAACAAACAGCAACATTATCAACGACAAGAGACTAAGGGCAGGTCTACACTGGGAAGGGGATCGATCTAAGATACGCAACTTCAGCTACGTGAATAGCGTAGCTGAAGTCGAAGTACCTTAGATCGAATTACTTACCGTCTTCATGGCGCGGGATCGACGTCCGCAGCTCCCCATGTCGACTCCGCTACCGCCGTTCGCGTTGGTGGAGTTCCGGAGTCAAGAGGAGCGCGTTCGGGGATCGATATATCGCGTCTAGATGAGACGCGATATATCGATCCCCGAGAAATCGATTGCTATCTGCCAATCCGGCCGGTAGTGAAGACGTACCCTAATTCAACTGAACTTAATTGAAACTACATAATTCAGCTGGAGGGGAAGAATTCCAATTTTGCCTGGACCATCCACTAAAGCGCCTCAGAAAAAATATGTAGCAGCTCTATCTGCACCTGCACTGTCATAGTTGTCACTATAATGCACACCGTGACATTCAGGACTTCATAGTGACAGCAGGGGTAGAAATCAGATCCTTCTGCTGCAATAGCATAGGATTCTACTCGGTAGTAGGATTTGTTATGCCATACTTTGAGAAATTCTGATGCCATCGAGTAGAGGGCACTCTCCAATACATTACAATGTCAAGATACAAGCATTACATCATGGGATAGGATGTACAAACTCCACTCTGGAAAGGAAGGGGCTAAAGAGCTACTTTGGGCCTAGGTGGCCCTGCCCTACCGCACCTGCAAAGCATGCACAGGCTAGAGGAGTAGTTAACAAGGGGAGCAGAGTAGTTCAGTAGCTGGCAGACAGGGGAGGTGAGCTGACCTACATCCTGAGCGCCTGGAAAGGAGCATTAGAGGAGCTCTTGCTAGCTGAGGCCTGGTGATAGTGACCATACAAAGCCACCAAAGGAAGGGCCTTGCTTCTCTGAAGGTTAAAAACTTCATCTTGACCCTAGTCTACACTACGAGTTTAGGTCAAATTTAGCAGCATTACATTGATTTAACTCTGCACCCATCCACACGATGAAGCCGTTTTTTCGACTTAAAGGGCTCTTAAAATCGATTTCTGTACTCCTCCCCGACGAGGAGTTAGCTAGCACTGCAATCTACATCACCAAGTCGAATTTGGGGTAGCGTGGATGCAATTCGACGGTATTGGCCTCCAGGAGCTATCCCAGAGTGCTCCATTGTGACCGCTCTGGACAGCACTTTGAACTCAGATGCACTAGCCAGACACACAGGAAAAGCCCCGGGAACTTTTGAATTTCATTTCCTGTTTGGCCAGTGTGGCAAACTCAGCAGCACTCAGCAGCACAGGTGACCATGCAGTCCCCCCAGAATGTTTCTACGTTCCCCCTATCATCTCCATCCCTGAGGTTATCGCAGATTAGAAAGTGAAAAAAATGCACTCGTGATGACATGTTTTCTGAGCTCATGCAGTCCTCCCACACTGATAGGGCACAGCGTAATGCATGGAGGCATTCGGTGGTAGAGGCCAGGAAAGAATTGCTGTGTTTGCTTAACGGCAAAAGTATCATGCCTCGCTAGTGATCCTGCCCGAGCCGGATCGCTGGTTCGGCCTTGGGCAGGGGCACGACCACTTTGTGAGCAGGAAGACCATAGATATAGACATTGCATTAGGTAGCTTCTGTAGCTAGAGAAAACATTCCTGTGCATTTGGCAAAGTCTGTGGCAAAAAAAGAGAGGCCCCGTAGTGTAGTGGTTATCACATTCACCTAACACACGAAAGCCCTGTAGTGTAGTGGTTATCACGTTCACCTAAAACACAAAACACTGTTCCTTTTTCTGACTCTCCTCCTGCATTTTTAGTCTTAGAACAGACCATGCTGTGAAATTTTCCTTTGAATTATATCAATTATGAGTTAAATAATATGGAAGCTCTCTCTAAGTTATAGTCCCGGGTTCCTTATCCTTTCAGCTGCTTGGGGTGGAGGAAAAATTTCATGAAGCCTAATGCTATCTAGGACTTTGAAATAATCTTAACGTGGCTCATAGAGTGCAGTCCTTCATTCTGGATTTATCATTCAACAAGTTGAACTGCTCCTTACTACTGTCCAGGCTTCATGAGCCATGGGAGCAAGGGACAGGCTGGGGTAAGTGCGACTGTGCGGTGCTGCTGGCTGGGAGAGCAGCCTGAGGCAGAAGCCTCCAGCTCGCATGATATTCCAGGCAGGACTGAATCTCCATGAGATGAAACTTAACGAAAAGAGTGACCTGGAGTCACTCCCATTCGTTTCTCTAAGAGGATAGCCATATCTGTCCAGGCACTGAGGTCTGCCAGCTGAGCAGGACCCCGGCTGGCAGGAGCCGGCGGACAGAGCCCCAGACCGGCAGTGGGCTGAGCCGCTCACCCCGCTGCCAGGCTGAGGCTCCATCCGCCGACCCGCTCAGCCCACTGCCTGCCTCGGGTTCCGATCATCCAGGCAGGCAGCAGGCTGAGTGGATCTGGTGGATGGGACCCCAGAAAAAAGGCGCGAAACGATTGTCTGCTGTTGCTTTCATGGCAGGGGTGGGGCTGACGACATGTACCCAGAACCACCCGTGACAAAGTTTTTGCCACATCAGGCATTGGGAGCTCAACCCAGAATTCCAATGGGCAGTGGAGACTGCGGGAACTGTAGGATAGCTACCTACAGTGCAACACTCCAAAAGTTGACGCTAGCCTTGGTACTGTGGACGCACTCCGCCAAGTTAATGGTCTTAATGGTCTTAAGTGGGGACACACACAATCGACTGTATAAAATCGATTTCTAGAAAATCGACTTCTATAAATTTGACCTAATTTCATAGTGTAGACATACCCTTGGAGTTTAATTCTTTACTTTAGCAGGTGGGAAGAGAGAGGATTGGTAGTAAGTGTTCCAAGAAGGTGGCTGCGCAGTACTCCACAATGCAAGTCTTAGCTGCCTACCACTGGGTCCTGGATCAGAACCTGGTAGAGAGGGTGGGTCTGAGTTCTTCTACCAAACCCTAAAGAGGGAGAACTATGGAAATCTCTCCCTGATGCAGGGAATCTAGTTGGGGGAAGACACTCAAAATATGAGGATCTGGACCACATGACCCCCAACCAAAGGGGAAGCCCTGAGACCCTTGCTTAATCCCCAAGACTGTCCTGTTTAGGACTTTTTATATATTCCCTCAGAGGGTGGACTTTAACATCTGACCTGGCTGGAGGACTAAGTCCCTGAAAGGACAATCCACCGCAGAGTGGAGCAGTAGTAAGAAAGGGAAGCATCTGGCAGGAAGAAAACATGTCACATCCCTTCCTGACCATTAGGTGGTACTAACAGTGATGTTCCCTTTAACACATCAGTACAACAAATGCTACTCCTGAGGGAATTCTGTACCAAAAAATTAAAAATTCTTCACACACTATTTTAAAATTCTGTATAGTTTATTTGTCAAAATAACACATTATTATCACACCAGTTTCAATTATTTTAGTAATTTATTTTAAAATACCTGTCAGCAAATATGTCTGTAACAATACAAGCAATGAAAAAGATTCACAAAATGTATGTATGTTTGTTTTTGACAAATATATTCCCTGCTAGGTATATTAATACAGAACTTTGAGTAATAATTAATTTAAACTACGATACAAAAACATATTTCCTGCACTCCTCAGAAGCAGTGCAAAGACTTGGGGGAATCAGGAGTAATGGAGGACCTGAGGGAGAGGGAAATAATTGCTGGGAAGGAGTCTGGGAGTGAACCTGGAAGGTTGTTGGGTATGAGTGGGAAAAGTATGGAACAGGTTTTTTGAGGGGAGGAAGGATTGCTAGGGAGTTGGGGAACCTCCCCCATGCAGACTCTGTTTGACTCCTAACCTCTCACATTCAGTAAGACACATCTGCCCCTGTCCCTATGTTTCTCTGCATCCCCACTTAACCACCCCTCCTCCCCATGCCCTCAAGTGGCCCTGTGCCCCCACTCCCATTCTGCTTCAATCTGCTCCCCCCACTAGCCCTTCTGAATCCCAGTTTGTGACCACCGCCACCCCCAGAAGCCCCATGTGTCTCACTCTGTCCCCATCCCCTCTGCTTTCTCCGTATTGGCTGTTACTGCTGGTGAGCAGCTGTCTGCTATTTTGGTGCCACAGTAGCCCATGGTGGGCAAAAGGCATAACTCCAGCATCTATCCAGCAGAACATATTTTCTGCTGAGAAAAAAAAATCTGTGGGTGTGCAGAATTTCCCTCTGAGTAAAATGCTTATTAGCTAATCTTCCTTTGATGGTACAATACTGTCACTGAATTTTGGTGGGACCCTTTCATGGAAGTCATACACCACAGTGATGTTAGTTGGGTTTTTTATGTCCTGCCAGCATTCTTACTACTTATACTTTTTAATACCATTGCTTAACTCTGAACTTCAATACAAATAAATTCTAAAACAAAAAGAATAAACCATAAAGGAAGAAAAATATCTATGGGTTTTGGATGGAAAATAAGAGCTAAACCAAGTTTGATTTATTTTGGAACTAGTCATTGTGTAAAGAGTAAAATGTTTTACAAATTCCTTAGGTGAATATAACCTAGAATTTGAAAAGCCATCATTCCCAAAACAGCTGTAGAAGATGTAAATTGCAATAGCACATAATCCTTCATTTTTGTCAAACAATTTAAGTTCTTGTATAAAAACTCAATCATTTCCATAAAACAGCTCTAGGTGGCATTGGGTAAACCTCCAAAAGTGTCACATTTTTCCAGAGACAGAGGACAAGCAGAGAGTTAGAATACATAAAAATCTGAGCATTCACAAACCTTAGAAACAACATGTATAATTGCAAGCAAAACACAACACCATATGGAGTGCTATTAATGCAGCATCCTAGAATCAGAATCTTACAGGGTGGTTTATTAGGGGGTTTATTTTGGGGAGGAATATACTTGGAAAATATTTTTTATTTAGCTAAAAATATTTTTGATAACAGGAAAAAAAATCTTTTGCACAAAAAAGAGCCTGAATAAATCTACCAATACAAACATAGGCCAAGACACCCACAGAGACTGCTTATTGTCTCACCTATGGCAATGCTGCTATCACTCACTAACTGACCCACAACCTCTTAGACACCATGGAGATTTCTCTTCATTCTATGTGGAACTTCTTAGCCCCCTTGTGCAGTAGAAATGCAGTGATTCTGCTGCATTGAAGACCTCTTTGTAGTTTCTGAGATTTTATCCTCAAGGAACTGATAATATCTTAGAGTCAGAACTTACCATGGCCCCAATGGTAATGCTTATTTCTGGGGAAACTGCAACAAAATGCCATGAACATTCACTCACCTTAAAAATGAAATTGCTTTTGCCATACCCACATCCCTTTTGTGTTCACTTTCCACAAACATTTATATAAATGATCTGCTTGCCCAAGTGCTCACAGAATTCTACTTTCTATTTGCCATCTGAGAAGCTAAATTCTACTTTAGCTTCTCAGTTGGCAAATAGGCAGCATCAGTGCTTTCTATATGAAAATTATCTTTTGCAACAGTTAATTGCATTTCTGTGCCTTCTCTTAAAAGCTATGTGCAACACCTAAGTCCCTTTACTGGGAATCATAGTCTTTCTTCTGTCCTTTTCTAGCCACAAACTCTAATATAATAGACTATTTTTATAAAGAAACTTTTTAAAATATATAACATTAATTACAGCTCATGATCTGTCACTATTGTAGTGCTTGTCCTCTAATATCTAGTATTAATTGTCATCTCTTTGCTGTGCCATGTCTTATTTAGGACCAGGTTCTGATACGCTTACTATTCATGAAGTCCCACTGAAGTCAATGAGTGTACCTTGGGAGTAACATTTATGTTTGTTGAGTAGCACCTATCACCCCTTAAACTGTCTGGCTTTTGAGGCAAAGACTGTACAAATAAGCTTCTTTTTGGAGTTGTTCCATGGAGAGTCAATAGCACCTCCATAGTTAAGGTTGCAGCCATCTTCCAATTTAAATGTCTATTTTAGCCCATTATATCTGAGACTTGGGAAATTGGTTTGGCTTGAAAATTGCCAGATTTAGCTGGAATGCAAAGAAGTACTGTATGACAATTAGCCTGGAGAGAGGGGTTATCTATATTTGCATGGTAATGAACAGTTCTCTTCCAAGACTTGTCAAAACAATCAAAGAGACTAATGAGATTTTGTGAACCAACTGGACATTCTCCCTTACACAAAACCCTGGGTGACCGTGGATTTTTTATTAAATGCAAATCAGTAGTATTGTAAATATTGGAACAGGAACATAATATAAAACCCATGAGAAATACTGGTGAGGTAATATGAACTATGTCTGGACAATGGGAAGAAGCACATTGTATTACTGTGCAGGGTTTCCAAGGACAATGGCACCCCTCCACAGTAGGGTATGAGTCTGGCACAATTTACAGCCTAACAACATGGCCAAATTAGTAAGATATATCTCATCTGCAGATCTACAATGGTGGATCACCATTATGATTCATATAGATTCTTTTGTTAGAAAGCAGTAAATTCCATTGCCTTGCTTAGAACACTTGCAATCAAGTGATAAGTTTTTGCTGGCTGTCATACTGCTACTATGTTCTTATCTAATTAGCTAAATCAGGTAAATCCATTTGAGCTTGGAGTGAGGCATGTGTATAATTTAGGACTCAATCACTTTTTTTCCCCCTGTGAACTTCTGTTGATTCTTTAGACTGTATATGGCTGGTTGGTGCCATTCAATTGCTTTAGGGATAACTTTTTTTTAATCTTACTTTAAACGTTTATATCTCTCGGACTTGGCCTATCCTTTTTATGGATTAAATGGCATTATAGCATTCCATTATCCATTTTAACATGTAATCCAATCCGAAGCAAGATTCTGATCCTGCAGGGTCAGAATCAATATGTAACAGAATGATGCCACCCAAGGAGGAAGTCTAAGTACACAGTGGGAGCCACAAAAAATGAATCCTCCAAAATGAAATCTCTGTAGTGATTATAAGGTAGCAAAAAAAGCAACCAATCTATATGCATCATAAAACTTCCTAATAAAAAGAAAACAAACAGCTAAGGTCAGGGAATCTCTAAAGGAGACATGTTCTGTAGCTCATACTCTAAGCCTTCTTTGGTATTAGCTGCCTTTGTGAATCCATTGTCTTGGACGTTCTACAGTCTTATTTACAGTTATTTATAGAGTGCTTTTTTTCTTTTAATTTTATTTAAAATCTCTGGCTAAGTTTTAATATTCCTGCCCGAGACAGTGCTTCTAGGGTATCTGCAGTACCTTTGATAATAGAGGTGAATACTTCTTAAACAGTTTTACTGCCAGAGATTGATTAGAACCTGTAAAATGTAGACTACAGACATGAAATGCAGAACATAGCAGCTGGCCATGAAGCTACAGAAAAGAGTGTGTCAGGAAGTGAAGCACTTTTATATGACACTTATACTTTTAAGAAATGCACAAGCTTAATACTATTTGTTTTGCTTAAAATCCCAAATTGCACATCACAACAAACTCAAACTTAGTTATGGGCCTGGGCTGCGATAGTTACATGTGGACTCTTCCACATCATTTCAGACTGTTTGACTCTGGGATTTTAATTCAGCTGATTGTGAAATTCAGATCCTGGCTTCAGATTTTAAAAAAGCTCCTTCAGTAGTTTGTAATCTTCATATTAATGTTTTTTGTTTACACCCATTTCAGTAGAAGCAGAAATCTCTGCTCCTTTAATGGATGGCTTCAGATAATGACCTGTAAGGATGCAAAAAGGCAAAAGGAAATCATGTACATTTAACATTTGTATTGTTTGGCACAAGACCAAAGTGTTCAGTAACAAAAGAAAGATTATGGGAACAAAATTTGGCAAGAGTCAATGGGTATGAACTGATTTAAAAAAAAACATTTTATCAAAATACCTTGGATAAAGATTTGCCCAAGATTTATTACTGCTTTGCCTACAATATGTTGAAATGGAAACTGCAAGCACATTGATAAATAGGTTGGAAAAGCTGTTTCATTATTGCTTTTCTGAATGTCTCTGCATTAAACAGAAGCTTAGCTGAATAAAGAAATTGTGTGTAATTCTCAATATGAAGCTAACTAGCTACTAGGACTTGATTAAAAGTTTTCATCAAAACTATTTTTAACAGAGAATTAGGTTTAAAACAAACTACGTGAATTTTGTACATGAAGTGTCTGCTTTCTGGAGGGAAAAAAAACCCAACACCTGAAAAACACAGTTTTGCGGTTTTATCTAAAATTGACTTTTTATTATTATTCAGAAATGCTGCTATAGTGCTTCCTGGGAGATGTAATTTGAGTGCTCCTACTCTCCTCTATGGGCCAGGTTTCCCAACCAGACTATATTTCCCAAGATGCCCTGTGGTCAGGAATTCCCATAATGCATCACAGTGGCTCCAGAGGATGGGAGATTGACATATTTTGGTTTAAATTTTTTTGCCAACAGTCTAAATTTTTTACAAATTATTTTCTGACCAGTAACTGAAGGTAAATTACCTACTGCAAAATCTGCAAAGAGAGGATTAAAAAGAGCTTGGTACATAGTAAAAAGAGATCACCTGCTAAAGAAAGAACATAATTCCACTGGAAATTACAGTGGGAGAACTCTAAAATGGTGGTTTAAAATAGACATGACAACTGGAGCAGGTCCTTAGTGTAGCTTGAAATATATTTTTGTTTAATCAACCAACTTAGGAGTTTAGACAACAATCAGTATTCCAAGTGTTACTGGATCACCTCACACATCTAGTCACGCTTAATCCAGTCTTCGTCTTAGAATTAAAGGTAGAGCAACTGGAAATCTTCCCCAAATTATGACTGACAATTAACCATCAGAGGAGTGAAGTTCTGGAATAGCCTTCCAAGGGGAACAGTGAGGACAAAACACCTAACTGGCTTCAAGACTGATGGCTTCATAAGTTTATGGTAAGGATGATATAATGAGACTGCTCACAATGGCATGTAACCAATCTATGACTGCTAGCAGCAAATATCTCCAATGGCCAGTGATGGGACATTAAATGGGGAGGGCTCTAAGGGTAGGTCTATACTTACCTGCCGGGTCGACGCGTAGCGTTCGACTTCTCGGAGTTCAAACTATCGCGTCTAGATTAGACGCGATAGTTCGAACTCCGAACACGCTCCCGTCGACTCTGGAACTCCACCGCCGTGAACGGCGGTGGCGGAGTCGACGGGGGAGCAGCAGACTTCGATCCAGCGGCGTCTGGACAGGTAAGAAGTTCGAACTAAGGTAGTTCGACTTCAGCTATGCTATTCGCGTAGCTGAAGTCGCGTACCTTAGTTCAACCCCCCACCCTAGTGTAGATCAGGCCTAAGTTATTACAGAGACTTCTTTCCCAGGTATCTGGCTGGTGGGTCTAACTGGTCACCATATTTGGGGTCAGGAAGAAATTTGCCCCCAGGTTATATTGGCAGAGCCCTTGGGGGGGTTTCAGCTTCCTCTGCAACATGGGGCCTGGGTCACTTGCAGGTTTAAATTAGTGTAAAGGGTGGATTTTCTGTAACCTTAAGTCTTTAAAGCATGATTTGAGGACTTCAGAAACTCAGCCAGAGGCTAGGCGTCTATTACAGAAGTGGGTGGGCGAGGTTCTGTGGTTTGCAATGTGCAGATGGTTAGACTAGATGATCACAATGGTTGCTTCTGACCTTACATTTATGAGTCTATTTCCTGAAATTGGAGTAGAGCACATCTCTCCTTTTGTGGGTACGGGCCTGAGTTGATGATCCATTCATGGAGATTAATAAAACTAGAGTGTTCCTGGAATGTTCTGAGGGAGATCTTTTTTTTTAATTGTGCACTCTATTAATAGGTTGTTAGGACCCTATAATGAGTTTATCAGTACCTAAATTGGCACCTAAATACAGGGGCGGCTCTACGAATTCCGCCGCCCCAAGCAGGGGTACCTCCCTAACCATTCATTCACATACATTCTCTATCTTAATCACATCTATTTCACTGTCTCTTTACTTTTGGGGGTGTTACCAATTTATGTGAGACTCCCTGTCTTTTAACAAGCAAAGATAAAGTGAGATGAAAACTTACAGAGGGTGGGGGTCTCTATCTATACACTATAACAGCTACCGTTTTGGCTTACTTAGAGTTAATTAATGTTTAGCAAGTTTTATACAAAGTATTTCTTTGAGCTTAACAAGTTTTATACCAAGTATCTCTTTGAGCAGGCTTTACACAGGCACAGCTGGTGGCTTGCAGGTTAGAGGCTAAATGCTGGGAATTACAAATTTACTTTTAACATAAATCTTAAGTTATAAAGTATTAATTAACAATAAATCAATAAATCATTTCTTATATAAACCATGTTTAATATAAACCTTCTTTAATATCCCTACATACTGTGTCTTGTTCTAGTCACCCCATCTCAAAAAGAATATAGTAGAACTGGAAAAAGATCAGAGAAGGGCAACAAAGATTATAAGGGTTATTGAATGGCTTCCATACAATAACAGACTAAAAAGATTAAGGTTGTCCGGTTTAAAAAAGAGATGGTTGAGGGGCAGCATGATAGAAATATAAAATCATGAATAGTGTGGGAAAAGTGAAATAGAGAAGGGTAATTTACCTTTTCCTACAATACAAAAACAGGAGTTGCCCAGTGAAATTAATAGGCAGGAGGCTTAATACAAACAAGAGGAAATACTTCTTCACACAATGCACAGTTAACCTGTGGAACTCATTGCCATGGGATGCTGTGATGACTGAAAGTATAATTGGACTTTGAATTTGATAAGTTCAGGAGGGTAAGTCCACCACTGGCTATTAGCCAAGTTGGCCAGGGGTGTAACCGCATGCATGGAGTGACTCTAAACCTCTGACTGCCAGAAGCCAGGAAGGGAAGACATCGGGTGGGTTTCTCTAAAATTGTCTAGATGACTCATTGGTCTGACCCATTATGACAGTTCTTATCATAGAATCATAGAAGATTAGAGTTGGAAGAGACCTCAGAGGGTCATCAAGTCCAACCCCCAGCTCAAAGCAGGACCAACTCCAGCTAAATCATCCCAGCCAGGGTTTTGTCAAGCTGGGCCTTAAAAACCTTTAAGGATGGAGATTCCACCATCTCCCTAGGTAACTCATTCCAGTGCTTCACTACCCTCCTAGTGAAATAGTGTTTTCTAATATCCAACCTAGACCTCCCCCACTGCAACTTGAGACCATTGCTCCTTGTTCTGTCATCTGCCACAACTGAGAACAGCTGAGCTCCATCCTCTTTGGAACACCCCTTCAGGTAGCATATCTACCTCTCCCCCCCTCCCCCAGCTTAGTGTCATTTGCGAACTTGCTGAGGGAGCAATCCATTCCATCATCCAGATCATTAATAAAGAAGTTGAACAAAGCCGGCCCCAGGACCGACCCCTGGGGCACTCCGCTTGATATCGACTGCCAACTAGACATCAAGCCATTGATCACTACCCGTTGAGCTCGACAATCTAGCCAGTTTTCTATCCACCTTATAGTCCATTCATCCAATCCATACTTTTTTAACTTGCTGGCAAGAATACTGGGGGAGACTATATCAAAAGCTTTGCTGAAGTCAAGATATATCACGTCCACTGCTTTCCCCATATCCACAGAGCCTATAATCTCATCATAGAAGGCAATGTATGTTCTTATGACATCAATGGGAACTATAGGTTTTAAGAATCTCTGATAACCATATCATTAAGAACTTTACATGTGATTTTTAAAATCATGTGCTGCTCTCAAAATCAATTATGGTGATTTTTATAGAAAAAGTTTCATAACTTTAATAGTGTAAATCTCCACAAATATGTCAATTTTCAAAAGCAACAGTGTATTTGGAAAGCGGTCAGATTTGTAGTCAGCACACATCCGTGGACATAAAACTATTATTAAATAATAACTCACCAGGAAAAAGTAATTTATATTTGTAATCACTTTACAAAGGCCAAAATATTTACTGCATCTATTTTCTTGTGGTGTTCTCCTCAGATCATCTTATTACCCCTTAAAAGCATCAGTAGCATCTGTTTTATGTAGTATAATAAGGGTATCTTTATAGCTTTGAGCAGCTTGTTTATTACACTTGCCATGTTTTAATGTAATGCTGTGATCACCCTTTCTTCATACTGTATGTGATGTCACACTGCATACCATAGATGTCCTTGTTATTTATATAACACAATTAAGAACTAGAAGAGAAGTGCCTGTGAGTTTCATAGTACAATGTCTGTAGCCTCATAGGATCCTGGGTTTTGTTATCTTCAGATGTATTTTACTATCATATCAAGCCTGAAATGAATTTTTCAGAGGGATCACAAATAGTGTGTTTAATTCAAATCTAGAATTCATAGCTTCTATCTTCAATTAATTCTAGAGATGATATGATACATGCTATAGTTTTAGGGAAAAAATGCATAGCAAAGACTGAACAGTGCGATTATCTATATCTATTAAGTATTGTTTTTCAGTACAGGAAGAAAGTTGGTATCTATCACTAGATCTACTCATTCTCATTGTCAAAGAGATAAATAAGTGATATTTCTATGTGTTTAATATGTAAAAGCCCGCCCCCTTTTTTTTAGATGATGACTTTGGCAGATTCTGACAAGCTTGTTTCTGCTTAGAAAGAAATCTGAAGTGAATTGCAGTGAGTTATCATATACTATTTACATTATGCTGTATTGAAATACAAAGTGACCACATATTTTCATACAGGTTCAATTACACTTGAGTACTCTGCCAATTAATGCAATCACATAAGCGGAGAGATGGGATTTCACAGACTTCTATCCTTTCTTGCAACTTCATATGATTACGTGTATCTTATACAGTACATGGCAGATTTTCAAAATCTGGGCTTTTTTGTTATGTTATTACTTCTTTTTCACCTGAACAGATTAGCAATGATCTTGATTTACTGGTTATTTTCATTTTCATAGAATCATAGAATTCAAGATCAGAAGGGACCATTATGATCATCTAGTCTGACCTCCTGCTAGATGCAGGCCACATAAGCCGATCCACCCACTCCTTTTGCCCCATGCTTCGGAGGAAGGCGAAAAACCTCCAGGGCCACTGCCAATCTTCCCTGGAGGAAAATTCCTTCCCGACCCCAAATATGGCGGTCAGCTGAACCCCGAGCATGCGGGCAAGACTCTCCAGCCATACCCTCTGGAAAAAGGTTATATCATATCATTGACCCATTGTACTATTTACCAGTGTGGCACTTAATTGACCTATTGACTAAGCCCGTTATCCTATCATACCATCTCCTCCATAAACTTATCTAGCTTAATCTTAAAGTCGTGGAGGTCCTTCGCCCCCACTGTTTCCCTCGGTAGGCTGTTCCAGTATTGCACTCCCCTGATGGTTAGAAACCCTAATTTCAAGCCTGAATTTCCTGACTGACAATTTATATCCGTTTGTCCTTGTGTCCACATTAGCACTGAGCTGAAATAATTCCTCTCCTTCCTGGTATTTATCCCTCTGATATATTTAAAGAGTGCAATCATATCTCCTCTTATCCTTCTTTTGGTTAAGGAAAACAAACCGAGCTCCTCAAGTCTCCTTTCATACGACAGGCCTTCCATTCCTCGGATCATTCTAGTGGCCCTTCTTTGTACCCGTTCCAGTTTGAATTCATCCTTCTTAAACATGGGAGACCAAAACTGCACACAATACTCCAAATGAGGTCTCAATAACGGGACTAGCACCTCCTTATCCCTACTAGAAATACCTCGCCTAATGCATCCCAAGACCGCATTAGCTTTTTAACAGCCACATCACATTGCCTACTCATAGTCATCCTACAATCAACCAGGACTCCTAGGTCCTTCTCCTCCTCCGTTACTTCCAACTGGTGCGTCCCCAGCTTATAACTAAAATTCTTGTTAGTCATCCCTAAATGCATAACCTTACACTTCTCACTATTGAATTTCATCCTGTTACTAATACTCTAATACTTGGATTTTTACAAGGTCATCCAAATCTCCCTGGAGGATATCCCGATCCTTTTCCGAATTGGCAATACCTCCCAACTTTGTGTCATCCACAAACTTTATCAGCCCACTCCTACTTTTGGTTCCCAGGTCAGCAATAAATAGATTAAATAAAATCGGACCCAAAGAGGAACTCCACTGGTAACCCCTCCAACCTGACAGTTCCCCTTCAATACTACCCTCTGAAGTCTCCCTTTAACCAGCTCCTTATCCACCTCTGGATTTTCATTTCGATCCCCATCTTTTCCAATTTAACCAGTAATTCTTCATGATCAAACGCCTTACTGAAATCCAGATATATTAGATCCACCGCATTTCCCTTGTCTAAAAAATCAGTTACTTTCTCAAAGAAGGAGATCAGGTTGGTTTGGCACGATCTACCTTTCGTAAATCCATGCTGTAATCTATCCCAGTTGCCATCGGCCTCATGCTCCGGAACCACTCTCTCTTTTAAGATTTTAGCAAAATGTTTCTGGTCTCATTTAACCTATTTGAAATAACTTCCTATAAGATCTGAGCCTGTGCTTTTAATGACAGCTTCCTTGCTTTCAATATATCCTTGCTATGTGACATGCAATGAACAAAGACATCCAGTAAGCAATCAGACATAGCTTTTGAGTTATCTTGTTTTATTTTCTCATCATAACAAAAAACAGCTTTTTTCCTTTCTCAGTTACGTTACTTGTAAGGAAGATAAGATAGTTCCTAATAGACGTAGTGATAGCTAGCAGTGCAGTCATGTAAGTATCTGAACGAAAAGGAGACTGAGTCAAAGCAAGAGTCTTGTTTGAAATGATTGCATGGCAAAATTAAGCATTCCTTAAACTTAAACAGTTGATAGTGTAGGCTTTAGTAAACCTGGAGGTAATGTTGATGCTTCTGTGTCTCTTCCTGTTTCTTACTAAGGGCTTGTCTACATTTAGAGATTGACGTGTAGCAATCAATGCATCAGAGGTCGATTTAGCGGGTCTAGAGAAGACCCACTAAATCAACAGCAGATCACTCTCCCATCGATTCCTGTACTCCACCTGCATGAGAAGCTCAAGGGGAGTCGACGGGAGAACATCTCCCATCGACATCACGTAGTGTGGACCCCACAGTAAGTAGATCTAAGTACGTCGACTTCAGCTACATTATTCACGTAGCTGAAGTTGCGTAACTTAGATCAATCTCCCCCCATAGTGTAGACAAGGCCTAATAAAGCACTTTAGCTTTATAGCTAGAGATATATGGCTGGAGCTGAGTGCAATCACATATCTGTGTTCTCCTTCCAGGTATATAACACAAAGCACTAATATCATCATGGTCATTTGAAATATTTCTTCCCATTTAACATTAGCTACATACATAATTGTCATCCTTTCTAAAGGCTGCCAAGACCCAAAGGAGACACCCAAACATACACACTGAATCTATGGTATGGTGCAGTATCATTTTATTTAACTGCTGTATGGCAGGAAGCTGTGGTTGCCTTTGAAGACTCTTGTGCTTTGAGAAAGAGACAAGATAGATAGATAAAGAAGAATGGGTTGGGCTGGGAAGTGATTGTAAGCATAAAGCTATTTGAGAATGTGCAATGTGGCATCTGAGATTTTGCACACTTCAATATGTGCTATATAAATATCTATCCTGTATCTTCCATGGGTGGATCAGTGGAAAATAAACTAATCTGTCTAGTCTGCCATCAGTCAGAGGTTGGTGGCATGGTTTTCCAAGTTCACATTGAAGATTATGTTATATGATTCATGGTTTACGAATATGTTTCAAGTGAGATTCTCCAACAGCACTCTCAAGTGACATATGCATCCCTTTTTATGTCCTTTGAAGTCAGAACATTAAACAAGGGTGACAGCAGATAACTTCCACTTATCTATTGCAAGACAGAGAGCAAATCTATATTTAGAGCCATTGAACTAAATTAAACTATTGAGGATGGTATCACTTAAACATGATTAATTCAAGAACATAAGATTCAGTCAAATACATGTGAGCCAGATTCTTGACTGTGAGTGAGCAGAGCTCAGACACAATGAGGTGGTAGGGAGGACAAGCTGCAGCTCCAACTTCTGCCACTGGTGCAAAGTCTTTGAGGTGACTTTTTAAAAAAAAATGAAATATTTTAAAAATTATTATACCTTCTTATTAAATTTATAAGGGTGTGAAAATTGAATTGGCTTTACCCCATTTTATTTTCAGTAGAGCTGGTAGAAAAATGTTGGGTTTTGTTGATCCATGGAAAATGTGGATAGCAACAACAAAAATCATTTTGGTCTACATTTTTTATGGAAAATTTTGATTTGAGGGGACAGATGAGGCAGAAATACAAACACCAAAAAATTTCAGTCAAATATACAGTATTTTGGGGTGTGTTTTGGTGTGTTCAGTTTTTGATGAAAAATCACAGTTTTTCCACTCTCTTTTTCTTTGAAAAAAATTAAATGGAAATTTTTGACCCACTGTAGTTTTCAGTCTCCTAGCTTGATAGCTGTAAGACCATGAATGCATCTGGATAGTTGAATATTCATTTCTCTCATTTATTTTATACTTATTTTGTTCCAGTTATAATTCCACAACTTTTTCTGAATGATCTGCCTGATATAATACTGAAAAGAGTAATAGAACAGAAAATAACTTCAGTCCCCAACTCTCCTAAGTAGTGGGTGCCCTCAGCTTCCCTGAAAATGAGTGTGCTCAGCAGTTAGAAAGGATTATGCCCTTAAAGAACACTTACTCTGAGTGCTTTCCACAGAGGAAAGATTATACCTCAAATAGTTATGAAGGTTACAGCATGGAGGCTCTTCAGAAACTTAAGTTCTAAGACTCTCTCGATATTGTTGATATGAATATAGACAATTTTGCCAGTGTATAACTGAGAACAGCTGAGCTTGAGACATTAGGCCCCTGCTGCATAGTGGATAGAGCATTAGACGGGGATTCAGAATATGTGGGTTCTTTTCTGAGCTTTTCCAGTAGTCTGAGTGACCTTAGGCAAATCACTTTTCCACTTTGTGCCTCATTTTTCCCATGTATAAAATGGCGATAATGATATGGAGCTCCTTTTTAAAGTGTTTAGAGATCTACTAATGGAAAGCACTGGATCACTTATCATGATATTACCTAGAAGCCCCAGGAGCAGACCCCATTTTGGTAGTTACTGAACAAACACAGAGCAAAAAGACAGTCCCTAACCCAAAGAGTTTATACTCTAAGTATCAGATAAGAGATAACAGATGGATGTAGACAGACAGGGGAGTACAAGCAAACAGTGAGACAATACAGGTCAACTTGATAGGCAGTGGTCTCCATGCACCGGCAGCCTAAACATTGTAAAGTTTTTTGTAGGCGTCATGGCAAAGGAAAGTTTTAAGGAGGGATCTGAAAGTGGATAATGAGTGAATTTTGTGGATGTTTACGCGGAGCTCCTCTCAAGCATGAGGAGTAGCAAGGAAGAAAGCACAAAGGTGCTTATTTGAAAAGTTAACAAGTTGGCAATGGAGGCTGGTATCATTGGCTAATCGAAGGCCAGAGCTGACCTTTCAATAGTGAATGAGAGATGATAGATAGGGTGAGGCCAAGTAGCTTATGCTTAGTATGGTAGAGAAGAGGGAGCCAGTGGAGGGAGACAAAGAAAGGGGTGACATGGCTGAAGCTACAGGCTAGGAAAATAATCTTTGCAGCAGCATTCTGAATGGTATAAGAGCATTATTATTTATTACTATTTTACTGATGACAGTGAGTCTTAATGAGTCTTATCCTTTGACTTTTATCTGCTTTGGATCAAGACCTTCCTCCGGTGATCACAGGGACAGTCTATTGCATTTTATGAAAGACTTCTAAAATATTTTCAGCATATATAATGTGGGATTATAGAAAACAAGGTCATGCTATGTAAGTCTTGTCCTGAAGGACTGCTTTTTTTCCTTTGAAGAATGAGTTAGAGACTTCTTGGGACTTACTTGTTTCTTAAACCTGTCAGTTTTATTTCTGCTCAGTGACTGCTGCTTAAAAGATAATTAGGAAAGGTGAGCCCCAGAAATGTGCCTTTAATGTCTGAAACTTTGAAAACCAGCAACCTGATCCTTACAACTGTGAACAATAAACACTATTATATTTTCTGGCCCAACTTCAACCTGGGTTACACCTCCATCCTCCTAACCCTTAAAGACCTAGTATTTATGTAAAATTGGTTTCATGTTTACCACTTTCATGTTTGCTCTTTTGTTTTAGTGGAAGCATTTTTCTGCCATACTGGAAATGAGTTGAGGTTATTGATGGGACTTCACTCCCAGTGGGCATTTTTAAAGATCTTACATTTAAGTTCTATTTATTTTTAACTAAGTATTAATGTCTTTGATTATTGGTCAAATTTTGCATGGCACTTATCATTTATATATTTACTGACTCACTTATAATGTGCCCATCATTTTGGAATCTGGAGTCATCACAAAGAAACAAGTATTTGGATAGGTGGGGAAAACCCTTAGAAGTGTATGGCTTTTGGTACCTTTACTCGTGTTGGGTAGATCCTGCCACACTTATTCTTTCAGAGTGAGGTAATACTCAGCATATAGCCTTGTGAACAAGATTAAAAACTCACCATTGAACTACTCATTGAGTAAGTGTTAGTGAGATTCGCTGAGTATGACCCTTATTTTATGCCATGTCCAATTATTTGTTTTCAACAAATGTTTCATGAGTATTTGTAGCATGCGTACAGTATTTCACCAATGCAATGAACCAGACCAGCTGCTTTGTGTTCATAATCAGTTGATAGTACAAAAGCTAAGAAATGAAATGTAGTCTTATTAAAGAGTCCCTAAGTGAGCAGCAGGGATACACGAGACTATACAGTCGTTACTGTCCATTGTGTCAACAATCCATATTTTAAAAAGCCTCTGTGTACTGTCAATGTGTAATTAGATAAACTATCATCTAAGGAAGTTCATGAAATTACATGAAAGCCTATAACAAAGTGTTGTCATCTACTGTAGTGAGACCTTTCCTTCAATGCCAATTTTGTTGATGTTTTCTTAAATGGTTTATTTCTTACTTTAAAAAGGGACCATGAGGAATGAGTTAAGCATAGTCTCATTTATAACTAACTCTCCCTGATTTTATAGGTTTAAATTAGATCCTTCATGTTAGCACAAAATGCTTGGTTGGTTTTGAACTTCACATATGGAATACCCTTGATATGGAAGATACTTAAGCCTTTCCAGTCACTTGCTACAATTAAGATTATTATATACCGTATGTAAAATCTGAATCCAACTCAGGGAAATCCTGATTTCAATTATAAATGAGGAAATTCTTAAGCATATAAGTAGCTGTGTCGAATCCTGAAATATTTTTTTCTGAATCTGAAAGGAAATATTTGTCAAAAGCAAGGAAAGAAGGGAGGAAACACATTTTTATCTGCTAAGCCAAGAGAGAAGCACCTCTATATCACTTAATTCAGACTTAACCTGCCACTGGCACAACTTGGAGCTTTCCAACTAAATTGAGTAATAAAAATAATATCCTCTTCAGGCCAATACCACTCCGGAAAAATGTTCCACTAAAGATTTCTATAGATACCATTGGCCTAAGATTTGAAAGGCTTTTCATTCCTGGAATGACTACTGTATGTTCCATTTTTACTTCACTCTTTCATACTCTTTACTCTCAAGGACCATGACTATTGTCAAAATAATTCAGTCTGAGAGGTAGCCCCCTGCTGTTGCTTACAATGAGTTGTCCCTGTGTATATTATCAAATGAGATCAGTGTGGTTTGGGGTTTTTGTTTTCTCCTTTCTATATATTAAATGCCAATTGAACTGCACTTTTTTTGGTATTGCAAATAAAGAACTCTTGAATCCTACTGAAACACAACTTCCCTCTTCTGTAGAGCTGAGAAGCTATATTCTATGTATCTTTGTATTTGTAGACGGAAGGGTGGGGAGAGTTTCTCTTATTCCTAAGAAAGGTGTGATGTTGAGTTTTCACTCTGACCAACACTATTGTCCAAGAAAGAAAGCAGAGGTTAATGTGAGCCACAAAGTTCAGATTCAGGTTGAAAATTAGCCAGAGTTTAGGAGGCGTTGAGATCTGGGATTGTAATTTGGGTTTATCTCTAAAAAGAAGTTAAATGAGGAGACTTCAAGCTTGTGTTTTATATCAGGTGATAGGAAAGAATAGCACAGATCATGACAGGAAGAGATGGAAGATAGATGACTATGGAGCAGGAAGCAGAAAGGCTACCTTCCCAAAACAGAAATTGGAAGGAAGTGAAATTGAGGGGCAGGAATCTCGTGAAAAGTGAGAGTAAGCACTGAGGCTCAGCCCTGAAGGCAGAGGAAGACAGTGGTGGGAAGCAAAACTGAAAGGGGGAGGAGGTTAAATTCTGAGCTCTAGTTCCCAAAATACATATAACACAGTATTGCTAACATTAAAAAGTCATGAGTTTGATTTTAAAATCATGGAAGTGGGGTTTTTTTTGTTTTTTTTAAACACACTTTGGGTTTTTTATTTGCGTTCTGGTTTCTGGGTCCTGAAGGTACAATAGGGTCACACTTTCAAGCTTTTTTCTACAACCATGAAGGCTAGAAAGTTACTTTAAAAAAAAAACAATGAATATTGAAATTCTCTTGTAATCACTTATCTCCAAAAGCTGGGGCTTGAAGTAAAACATCCAGTGTTATGAGAACTGGCAACAGTGTGATACAATTTCCACTTTGCAAAGAAAAGATTGACTTCTGCAGGTTTAGGGAGGGAGGAAACTTGGTAAAGGACTTAAGGTCTGAGTCATTAAAAGACATTTACGTGGAAAACCTACGAAAGCTCCTAACTGTTCTGTAGCTGAATAACTGCACATACAATACAGATCTACTGAGACACTGAAATCTATATTCTGACTCATGAGGGTGAGAATAATAGTTCAATTTATGTTTAAAAATTAGACTTTGATTCTAGTTTGTTTGCCACTTGCCCTTTCTCCAACCAGTAATGTCTAAAATAATAGATGTCAGCCTAATAACAAACTAAACATCCCTTCATATGTCAGCCCTGAAAAACTGGGATCAATATCTTAATCTTCCTATGTTGAGTCCTATCAGAGAAAAATAAAAACATAAGAGGTCTGTTACCTTTCCTCCCCTGTGAAGACAGTTTAATTTCTCCTAAACAGATATTCTAGCATTTTTATTCATTCCTTGATACAAAAGAGTTAAAAGGAGAGAATGATCCTTGCAGACAACTCATTCCACCTATGTACATAAAAACTCATCTGGTTCAACTGTCAGGAACCAGAGTGTAAAGTTAAAGCTCAGAAGTCTTTGTCTTCGCTATAAATGCAAAGCAATTTCTGATGCATTTTAGACATCCAGTTAATCTGTAATTTAGTCACCATTCACTTCTTAACTTTACAGGTTGGGCTGCTGTGACAATAGAGTGCATGTTGGTTCTTGTCTTCAAGCTGATTGGTTTACTTGGCAGAACTGAATTTCTTTCTTTCAGATCTTTTGTTATATTTATTTGACAGTGTCTCATACAGTATGTCCTGTGAGGAACAGTCAAGCAAATGTATTTAACTTCATAGGCTTATTCAGACAGTCTGTACACTACTAACTTATAGGAAAACTGCATTTGATTTACATTAAGGCTGTGATATGTCAAGAAAAAAAATGGTTAGGGCTAGCACTCTAACTTCTTTTTTTGTCTTCCTGTCCTCTTTCCCTCTTCCTTCTTTCCTTGTTTCTTATTTCACCACTTCTTCCCATCTTGTGTGAGAGATTTTGAAAATGCCTAAGGGAGTTAGGAGCAAAAGTACTTTTGAAAACCAGTGGGACTTTTGCTCCCCCATTCCTTTTAGGCATTTTGAAAATCTCCCTGCAGATGAGAAGTGAGACATCTTAGCCAATGGGACTTGTGCTCCTAAATGACTTCAATGGAACTTGGGCTTTAAATCCCTAAGGTGCTTTTTGAAATCTCCCTCCAATCTATTTTCAATTTCATTTTTCTTTTCTCCCATATATTTTCTCCTCTTACTCCTCCTCCATCTGCCCTTCTGTCTTCTCCTTCTCCCATCATCAAAGTGATTTTTAAAATGCTTTGCTTGGTGTTATCCTTGATCCACTGCCCCCCCCTGCTATGCTGAAATCTGTTCTAGTGAAAGCAGAAGTTCCTCTCAATAGCTAACATAATGCAAATCATTTAAAAGCTTGTACCATGTATTTAAAATGGAAATAAGTTAGGAGGATTTTCATTTGTTAAAAGCCATAATGTGCATATAGGGAGATTTTAGGTTTTATATTATTTTACCTAAACACTAAAGTGAATTAAGGTTCACTACAAACTGGGCTTATGTGCATTTGCCACAGAGCAATTTAATCTGATCCATTCCAGTCAGCCTTATTGAATTCTCTTAAACTCTCCAGAGGTAACAAAGTAGTTGTTGGTCTTATCTATTCAATAAGGTTTAGTTGTAAGCCATGCTGGTGTGATTTTGTTGTATGTTCAGCAATGTCTATTTTAAACATATTGAGCAATCAATTTGAACTTGTTGTTGTCATTGGGGTTTGAAAATTTAATAAGCAATTACCAGCGTTCATTCCTTTATGTCTTTAATTTTTACTAAGATGTTGTTCAATTTCAGGCCTAAAGCAATCAAACCCTCCAGAATATTTAATTGAATGCATCCATAACTCTTTCCTGCTCCTCACTGTATTTTTCTCCAGTGATTTATTGGGCTGAATGATACAATATCTCCACATAAAATGAGTAAAGGGAAAATGCAAATCAGAAGTGTGGCCATAAATATACAGTACTGCAATGCTCATCCACTCAATGGAGGGGAGACCTCTTCCCCACTTTTGATTATTGTATTGTTCTGCCCTTTGTAAATTCATGTAGGAGACAGAGTGGTCCTCCCTACAATTTGTAGTTTGATAAAATGATATTCTCCACATAGCACATAGGATAAATGAGGGACACATGGAGCTATGAGTATCCAGAGAATCCAGGACTGGATAACTGAATTATTTTTGCTTCCTTTTCCATTTCCTCTTCCAGGGTTTCCCTCTCCATCAGTTTGTCTCCAGCATTTTTCTAATTTAGTTTGGGGCAAAAACAATATGTTATTAAATTTTGTTTTCAATTTTCATTATTCATCCAAAAGACCAGCAAAATGACTCAGAATAAGGCTGACTTCTATATTAAATAACTTCATCCACACAGTTACACAACAAGATCAAGGCCATTACCTAATAGAAAGGGGCAGATTCTGATCCCACTTACATATTTTAATACTGATGTAATTCCATTGATTCTCAGCTGTGTAAGTGAGAGAAAAATCAGGTCCAAAATATCCATGAATGTTGTAAGAATAGACACAAACAAGATTTTAAAATCAACAACAATCAACATTGTTTTGCATATGGCGTTTTGATTATTCACAGTCATATGGACCCCTAATCTTTCCAATGCAGGCTCTTTACTACTGTTACTTTTATTTAATATTTATATATTTATCCCACAAGCACTTTTGCACTTTCTCTCATCCTGCCCCTTATATGTGAGACAAGCTCCCACTCAAAATCCATAAAGCCATCACCTTATCCTCTGGAAAAATTGACCTCTGCTATGGTACATCCAGAAACTATGTGCCAACAGCTAGTTTCAAACTGGAATGAATCAAAACATATTAGGGAACATTTAATGCCCACCCTGGATTGCTGTGTACTAACTTGCCATGTGGACAAGGCCTTAGCCAGTCAGCAGCAGTGATCACAAAGGCTGGATGCAAGTTAGTGTGCAACAACCTTGTTTACTGTAGTTTCACACTCTAGCTTTCCACGTGCTAATTTGGTGTGGAGACAAGCCCTGAGATCACACTCACTGCTACTCTGTGCCTTCCTTTCCACTTGTCTCATCCACCTGTTATGGCTTGTCTTTTAGACTGTAGGCTCCTTTAGGCAGGGCCTGTCACTTATTATATGTTTGTACATGATGGATCCCTGACTTGGTGGAGGCCTTGAGGCACTGCTGCAATATAAATATTAAATATGATAACTAACAGGACATTACAGGAGTGCCCAGAGTTCTCAAAAATGATCAGTCACTCTGTACAAGCACATATGGACACAGTCCATGCATTGAAAAGCTTTAAACCACAACAGCAGTATAAAGGGGACACATCCCTCACCCATAATAAAAGGATTTCTTTGTGTCGCAAATCTGGTGGAATGGTGTATGTGGTGGGCAGGAGTGGCAGGGGGCATGACCAGGTCACTTTGCACTATGGCTAGTCTCAGCAGTGTTGATCCACAGAAGGTTATTACAAATCAGCACAATTTAGAGCAGACTTGGTATTGCTTTAAGAAGTTCTGTGAGTAGGGCCAGAATTCTGGAGGTAAAGAGGTGGTTTAAAGCCACATTGGCCCTCTGCCTTCCTTTCCTGCACCCAGACTATTATAGAGACCTTTTTCTGAGCTCTGCTGATGCAACCTTGTGGCCCAGCTGTAACTTCCTGCTACCTGAAATGTCAAGCAATATTCACAAAAATTATTATTCCAATGGATGTTAGCAGAAATGTCAAAGAACAGGCTGTGGCTAGAATACTAAATACCCAAAGGAGGCACTCAAGTTTGGCCACACATCTTTATATAATACATTTTCCTTGTCCTTTGCTCACTGCCCCAAAAATGAGAACAATGACATTCTGATATAAAGGAGAGGAAAAACCCATCTAAGTCATCAGTGTATTACTAATACAAACTGGTATACATTTATGTAAGAAAGATAGCATGTTTGCGCTCAGTTTTCTATCCTTATTTGCAGGCTATTTTGTATTGTTTAAGGAAATGCTCTGCTCTAAACTCCAGTTACAGATTACTGTTGGCCATATGAAATATTTTTTTCCTCATTGACATGTGAATTTATTGTGCAGGCCAGTTTCCACTTGCAAAATCAGTGACAAACAGATTGGGACTCAGTTGCTAAAAGAATGGCTTCCATTTTTGCAGACGCCATTTTCATCCATCAAATTTGCAGCCAACGTTGAATTGTGGCCATAAATCTGAATGCTTGCACATCTAAATAACTGATTTTGGTTATAATTTGGGTAGTTAGAAACACAAGTGCTCATATTTGCTCCTGCAGTTTATTTTGCAAGTGCAAAAACATGGGTGCATATTAAAACAATAATAGAGTATGAGCCTTAAGGCTTCTTGAAAATTTGGTCCATAATGCAAACATTTTTTCCTATTTGTTGAACCCTGGAATTTTAAGAGATTAGATTTAATCACTTAAAGCAGTAGTAGAAGAAATATGTTTCAATACCGTTCTTACATCAGTGAAGTACTCAGCGAAAGTACATTTTTAATGTTCAGTTCCGGTGTCCCTTATCAAGGCCCATCAAAGTGCACAAGCTACCAGTCTGTTATACAGTTATATTTTTGCTTTGTATTCTTTGTAGGTCATGTCTGAAAACAAGCTTTCCAAATGGCAGCCAGTGTACTTCCTTGCTTCAGTTTCACACCTTCTTTAAAACTTACTACTCATTTGTTTAGTGTCTGTAAGGAAAAGTCTAGAAGGGAGGAGGTAATGGAGATAAATATGCCAGACACCTGCACCTGGTTACCATTGTCTGACTTTTCCATTTCTTGTATGTGTCTTTTTTTTCCCCTTGGTTTGGACAGATTTAGGTGAGAGTATATGGCAACCTTTACATACCCTTGTCAGAAAATCTGAGAGAGAAAAAGACCTCTTACATTCAAGTACGCCTTAAACATCTTTGCTCTTCCATTAGACTCTTATCTTAAATTACATGTTCTTGCTTCTTGGTTTTGTTTTTCTTTTAATTCTGATTTTCAGTTTCTAAAAATTAAAATAATGCAGTGGCTGCTTTGCAAACCTTTCTCATATTCATGGTACTTCCATTCACTTACTACTTTAGTTATTGGCTACAATATTATACAGGTGAGGGCATGATCTATTAAATGAATAGGTCCCGTTACCTTGTGATAATTTTTGTGTGTGTGGCCTAAAATATTAAGTCAAGTGTGGAAAGGATTTATGTGACAGGGAGCAGAAGAAAATTGTTTATTCACATAAACAGATCACATGCTTTTTCATTTGTTAAAAAAAAAAAGCCTTGATGGTCTTTTGCAGGATTGGTTCAAATTCATTTCTTTTCTTTTCCTTTTTTGAAGATAACTTGTCTAGATTACTGATGTCTTGGTATTTATTTCCCCACTTATATACTTCTACCTATGGGTATATCTATATTACCTTTGTTGAAATGTGATTCTAAAAGTGTCTCTTTCAACATAACACGTCTGTGAGTTATGTCACATGGGTCACAGGATGAGTAGTTGATTAGTAATTAAATACATTTGGCAAATTACACAGTATTTTTCAAATAAAATGATTACTTCTAAAAATTTGCCTAGCTCCATTAGTCACATGATTTATCTCACATTCTTTTATTAGAGGAGGCTAATCTATAACAGAGTAAATATGCCTAGAATGATGTTAGTAGCACCCATTATGTAAAAGAATCATTTGTGGGAATAGTGTGATACATTTGCCCCAGCATCCTCACAGTGCAAAGATCAAATGATGAAAAGTAAATATTGTTACTGATGTTCACTTTTGTTTCCCAATACCTGCCCAAGTGAAGCAGCACTATTTCACCCAAGAAGGCTTTTTCACGTATAATTGAGGACAATACAACCAGATCTCTTCAAAGAGATTTGTTCTATATCCCGATTGTTTCTTAAAAGTCAGTAAAAGGATGCCTATTGTTTCACTGTCCATTGACCTGAGAACCCTATTATTAACTGTGCTATGCAATTAACAGATAACAATAGATAGAACTTACTGGGATAAAAATGTGATCACACTGTATCACATCACTGAAATCACAAAATGCAAAATAGATTTGAACAAGAAGCCAATGCTATTCCAAAGTAATGTTAGAGGCAACATCACGGCAAATGAATCCATAATTTACAACATGGAAAGACCACTGGTTCATTCATTTAATCAACTTACAGAAATACAGTAACAGACATTAATAGCATTGTTGATCATGTGGATTGTAGCTCAGAGACTCCTGCTATTTCCAATTCAAATAAATTGGAAAGCTGTAAGTTAATTTATTACTACCCAATGAACATTATCGTTAACAGTACGTTGGTGACAACCCTTTGCTTCCTCTGGGTTAAAGAAGGGGTGCTTTTCCTTTTAGTTTAAGTTTCAGCATGCAGAATATAGAACTTGCCATCTTATATTCTGAAAGTGAGACTCTACTTTAGCAGCACTCAAGAAAAAAAGTACTGGTAGATGTCTCTTAATGGCATCTTGGAATATAAATTGAATTAGATATTTAATCAGTGATTCTTACTTGCATATATCCAATTGGACTGTGCATCAATCATGGGTGATAGATTCAAGGAGCTCAATCTATTTATCATAACAAAGAGAAGGTTAAGGGGTTACTTGATTACTCTCCATAAGTACTTACATGAGGAACAAATATTTAATAATGGACTCTTCAGTCTAACAGAGAAAGGTAGAACACAATCCAATTTCTGGACATTAAAGCTATATACATTCAGACTGGAAATAAGGGGGAAATTTTTAACAATGAGAGCAATTAACCATTGGAACAACTTACCCCAGGTCATTGTGGATTCCCTGTTACTGACAATTTTAAAATCAAGATTAGATATTTTTCTAAAAGATCTGCTCTAGGAATTATTTTGGGGAAGTTCTATGGCCTGTGTTCTACAGGGGTTCAGATTAGATGATCACAGTAGTCCCTTCTGGCCTTGGAATCCATGAATGGTGTCATATAGTAAATTTATTTCCTGATCTCATGCTATATAAGCTCTTTGGGGAAGAATTGTCATTTATTATGTGTTTGTACAGTGCACAATGGGGTGTGGGTTGATGAGTGGGATGCCTCGGATATACTGCAGTATGATTATGATAAAAAGTAATAATACATCTGTCTCAGTATGTTGATGGGAATCCTGAAAACTTTTCACATCCCTTTGTTGCACTGAATGAGTATCATCCATTAAGGTGGGCACATTCCACATGATCAATTTCCTACAATCATGACAAGGAATGGGAACATGGGTATTTGTAACTATGGTTTCTCTTGTCTTCTGTCCAGCGATGACTTTTCTTATTGTTACTTCATGAGATTCTTTCCATTGTTTGTGTCTCTTGCATAAAAATTAAAAGTTGTGTATACTAGAGTATGTACTCATTGGAATAGATGCTGCTTGGTGCATGTAGGTGTATGTCACTTCTTATGGGAATATTATCTCCAGTGCAGATTTGTCTGTATTGTGCTTGTTGCTACGTCAAAAGGTGACTGATATTATCCATGTGAGGTACAGCTCACCAATGTGTGTAGGTGTTCGATCTGGCACTTACTGTTTTTAAACCCTAATTTGAATGGATGGGTTTAAATATCTAATTTGTGTGAGTAACTGCTCATCATTGTGAAGGGGTCACAATCTACCCCTGAGAGACTTGAAGTGTGGAGGATGATGGAGGTTGCTCTTTTGTCTTAGCCATTTTGAAAGTCACATTAGAATGCTGTTGCTGTATTTTAATAAGATTGCTCTGGCTTTGGTTGGATCGGACACACCATGATAATGGCCTTTCACACTAGTTTGGAATGGTCAGTTTCAGCCACAGAAGGAACAGGAAAGCATACAGGCAAAGGAAAATGGAATAAATGTAACATTAAAAGTAAACCATTTCAGATGTGAAAAAGCAAAGGTTGAGTTCAGGATTTGGACAAAGGTTGAGGGTTAATTCTCATAGTGATAGGAATAGTGGTTCCTCTGCCCAGGATACCTGTATTGTGTCCATACTTACAATTAATATATTCTGTAATACAGGATGCAAAAATAAACTCTGATTTAATTTTTAGAAATGAAGAAAGAGCTAAAATACTCCACTGAAGTAAACAGATGAGCATTATAAACACATCTCGGTAACAGATGCTGTCAATATCATAAACATTTGCATTGCTGACTCATTAAGTGTGCCACTTTTCAAATGGCCAGCTTGGGCTATACCTCTCTTTCATGAGTTCAGCGGCCCTTTGAGTTTTTAACCTGCAAATTGCCTCCGCTATCCTATGAAGTCAGCTCATGTCAAGCTGTGCTGATCAGTCCAGAACTCCACTGGTTCAGCCAAGAAATTAAATAGAAGTAGGCCAAATTGTATATGTTTTCAATTAAAATGAAATGTTCAATATTCCTAAATCAAAACCTCAAGGTGCTGCCCATATGCCGTCTTCTAAATTCTAGTTTAGTAAAGAGGCATTTTGTTTGCCCTTCTCAATAAAACTTTCTAATGTCTGACACACACAAACAGGTTGTTCTTAAAGCTTTTTAGAGAAAAATAATAACAAAAACATGAATTAAACCTTTCTAAAAATGTTGAAATGAAGGTAAGGTTTTGTTTTGTTTTGTTTTCCAATGCTGCTGAATTACTGTACAATTCTACATAGATTAACCTAGCAAAGGATAAGGCTTGACAATAAAAATTCACCACAAGAGGTATATTATTCGAAGCCATTGTCAATATTTTAACCACGTGGCTTTTAAAATAAAATTGCAAGCTTTTGTATGTTTTGCTGATCTTAATTTTTATAGACACATTGATTACTCCCACACAGGAGTGGTTGTGGGGTGGGAGAAGGAGGAATTTTAACTCCCTGACAAGGAGCATGCCTGAAAAACTGAACAAGAGACAAGTAATTCCATAGCTAGGAAGTTGTTTGTGTAGCAGCTGGGCAATTACAATCTGACAATCAGTGTGTAGGAAAATATTTTGTCTTCATTGCTTTTAGTTATTTAATTTTTTTTTCAAAGCTGAAAATAGAGAAATCAAAAATATTCAATGCATCTGTCCTTCAAGATTGAAACAATATTCAGATTTATTTTACTACCTTTGGCTACTTTGTGGCTTGGACATATGCTATCTAAAATAGATTAGGAACATATCTTTGTGTTCTCTGAAGATTGGGGTCTGTAATTCTCACTCTTCTGCTATTCCATAGAAATATGAGTTGTAATTGGCTTGAAATGCCACATGCATTTCTTCCTGTTATTAAAGCAAATTGGCATATTATTCTCTTAATTTTTTTTCACTACCTGCTTTTTCATATTGATTTTTAAAGTGCATTTTTGCTCTGAAAAGGGACTGTTTTTTTTTTTAAGTCACTACGCAACACCTTCTCTTCTGAATTGAAATTCAGACCTGCTTACTTAATTGACATTGTGATGGGGGCGGGCTTTCCAGTCCTGCATACAGCCTCAGAGAAAGAGGAGGGCCATGGAGGGTGGGGTTTTGATTTAGAATCCTCAAGTTCCAGTTCCAGCTGAATCTCAGGGTCCCCAATGGCTTGCCCAGAGGGGCTTGCTGAGCCAGCTTTTCTGGGTAGAGATGAAGGATAACATGCTTCTCTTCCTCCTGGTCTTCCAGGACTTCCTCCTCCCTGGTGTCTGCTGCTTCCATGCCCTGGCCCTTATTGTCATCCCATCAGATCATAAGGTTAGCGGGGTTGAATAGGAGTCATGTGTCAACTCAGGCTTAATACTGGGAACCCTGGAGAGCACCATGCCTCACTTCTCAAAGAACGGTCATGTTGGAGGACCCCTCCTGGAGTGACTGCTGGAGTCTTTTTTACCTTCCAGTACTAGAGTCTCAGGTACTTTCCCCATACTCTGGCTCAGTGTTGGGAATGGATAATGTCCACCTGAGCCAGCTTATCCAAAATCTCCCACTACAAATGTAAGTTTCTGGTGCTGTGGGAGAAGTCATGGATAACAGTGAACTCTACCATACATTGAGCACCTGGGTGACCAGGCAGCAGCTCTCAGAGCAGGATCCATGTTCATGTGTTGGTGAAAAGAGTACAGTGAATAATTTTTCAGAAGGGATCAGCAGAGCTTGCTAGTACTAATGAGAACAGGGAGGAGTGGAACCTTTTATAGATTTGGGTAAGTGTCAAGCAGGAAAGGATCGGTGCATTATGGGAACAGGGCTGGAGGACTACTGAACTTAGAAAACAGTATGCACTCCTTACTCCAAAATGGTACAAGTATGGAGCCATGCCATAGCCCAAAGCATGTTCATAGCTATACCCCTCAGAAATACTAGAGTTCTTACCCAGTACATGCCTTGGAACTCATGCATGGGGGTTCAGATGTGGATGGGGGCAGGAGTTTTGGCACAACCACATGCATGGACCCATGCCAAGTGACCACTGTAGACCTAGCTTGAATTGCACAAGTTGGCCACAGCTCCAAAAAGCCAATGCAGTAGCTGGTTATAGGGTGATGTAAGGAAGCCCAAGTCATGTCACCTTTGCAGGAAGCAGGAGGTGCTGGTGTAGAAGATTCTATATGGCCTATCAGAAAATCTCTCTTATACTGGAGTGATCCTTTTGTTACTTTACTCATCATCATCATTTCAAATAAAATTTGATGGCTTGAGAGCTTCAATATTTAAATCTAATTCTCACTAAATACACTACCATTTTTGTGTGTTCTTATCTAAGGAATTAGGTGATCCCAACCGTATAGCATATAACTATAAAGCATATACAGTGAACATCCAGGACCATCAAAGGGTTCTTCAAACATCATAAAAAAAAAGTTTGAGATGCTAGAGACTGTTCATCCACAAAAATGGAATTACAGCCTTCATTTATGCATTCTTGAGAGTAATTATTTAATACATGGAAACCCACTATTGGCCCTGAAATAACACAGAGCTAGGGGTACCTCTTACAGCTCCAGTAGAACTTCAGAGTTATGAGGAATAGAGGTTGTGCGTAACTCTGAACAAAACATTATGATTCTTCTTTCAAATGTTTACAGCTGAACATTGACTTAATACAACCTTGAAATTTTAGTATGCAGAACAAAAACACTGCTTCCCTTTTATTTTTAATAGGTTACATTTAACAGTACTGTGCTTTTTTTTGGCTCTGCTGCTGCTGTCTGAGTGTGTACTTCCATTTCCACATGTGAGGGGTGTGGTTGACTGGTCAGTTTGTAACTCTGTTTTGAAACCACTGAAGGGCTGTGCCACCACTGGAAATGCCTAGAAGCTTTGAAACCCCTTAATTTTAAATAGAGATCAATGTCCAATTCTTCTTTGATTTATTCATTACGGGTGGAATTCTGGCCCTGTTGAGTTTTGCCACTGAATTCCATGGGGCCAGGATTTCATCTTTCATATATATATATATATAAAAGATGAAATCCTGGCCCCATGGAATATATATATATTTGTGGTGATTCAGTTGTAGGCACGTTGATGCCATAATCAAATAAGCATTGCTTCCATGTGAATTAGTTTATAAATGGGAGCACACAGCATTACTTCCAGCCAAATTTTCTATGGTATTTCAGTGCTTAGTGGAAGTGCCTAATTCCCAAGTCTTTTAAGCACCTCAACATCCCTGGAAAATCTTGCCCTTAGATTATAATCAGAAACCCCAACTCCTATGGAGTAAAACAAAATAAACCAGAACAATTTTTATTCTAATCTGCTTGCCAATGAAAATATCATCGGAACAATTTTCCCCAGGGTATTTTCTTTTGAGACCTTGTACCTTAATTCTATTTTTGAGAACAAAACTTCTTTCTTAAACCAGAATGGACATTCTCACATTGTCCAAACTGCCTGAAAGCTGGTATACTCAATGGGAATCCAAAACCACAAAGATGCTTCTTTTGTCTCTTTTAAAGAGTGTTTCAGTGTCCTGTGGCTTGTTCTTTTCCTTTGAGCATCTATTCCCTCACCTATTTTTTTTTAAGTAGAGATGGGTCATGGTCTGAACCACAGATCCCAGCATATGCAAACTTTCGTCGTATTAAAAGCAAAATTTGGATTCAGTTACAAATTTTATAAATGAGCCTTATTATAATCTAAAACTCCAGATCTGAACATCCTCAAATAATAGATATTCAAAATCAGGGTCTGGGTCTGAAATTGTGGCTTGGCCTTCTTTCTCAAATTTAATCATAAGATATAATTGTTTGAAGGACTTTTCTTTTTGGATATGTATGTATGCACTTTATAGTGCATCATCAATCATCATGTCACCAGACTCCAACAAGGTATTTTCAAGAGATCTGGAAGCCTTTTGTAACAAAACATAAAACTTGTCTGGTTTGGAATTTCATTAATAAATCATAACTTGTAGCTCTTTGGCTTATAGGTTTGTCCAGGTTCAAACATTTCACAGTCTAGACCAATGTGCAGGCAAGTCTGGCCCTAATTTGGGTATTAGGTAGAGATTTGCACAAGCCCAATTTAAAGAATTCTGGGGCTCTATGCACTATGGAGACTGCCCCATACCCAGCCCCACATGCATCCCAGAAGCCCTGACATACATCTCTCCCCGCTCACTTCATAACCCACCAACAACTTGTTCCCAGTTCCTTATCCACTGCCACCTTCCTGGCTACTCACCTTACTCAGCGATCCACACCTATCCCAGGTTAGGGTGGCTCCTCCCAGTCCCAGACATCCCGCATTCACACTGCCCCCACACCATTCAGGTTTGACCCTGTTGCTCCTCTGTCATGATAGAGAGTGGACCAGGCCAAATTTGAGTGCATGTCATTTTGATCTAAGGACACTCGGTTTGTCTTTTTTTCCCCTAGTGGCTGAGGGGTGGGGACCCCCAAGCTCTGGGACCCTGTGAAGGGGGAGGGTCCTAGGGCTTGGACTCCAAGCCTGAGCCTGAATGTCTACAAAACAATTAAACAGCTCCCTTGGCATGAGCCAGCCTCAGCTGTCACAGGCCAGCTGTGAGTGTCTGATTGCAGTGTAGACATATCCCATGTGACCACATAAATTTAATTAAACTTGTTTTTATTAAACCTTTTAGTGTGTATGAATTTTCTTTTCTCCCAGCTGTTCTGATACAAATAATTCTATCTCCCCACTTTGGAACATTACCTCATACTGTCATAATACAGTCATTTATTGCTACTTCAGGTGAGTGACATTTAATCAGATTTTGCCAAACTTACATAGCAGTTGAATATATACCATAGTAGGTAGAATTTATACTAGCTTTTATATCAAGAATGAGATGCTGAAGTAAAAGAGCTTGCTTTCTGACTTATGACAAATTTTCTCATGGCCCTTCGTTGAGTGGTTAAAAAGAAAGTAAATCCTTATGCTGCATATATAATATTGCTCACATTATCATCCCTGTCAGGAACATCACAGATTACTAAAGCTAGTTGAAAAATGAAATTCCAGTCCTGCAAGAAATTCAATATATTTAAGATTTGTTTTCTTTTCCCAATATGGCATGGAAAGTCTTAAAAAAAAAAAAGAGAGAACAAAAATATAAAAAAAAATGGAAATGGAGAAACATTTCATTTTGGATTGGATTGAGATTACTCAGCATCCACTTAAGTCATTACAATGCCTTATGGAAGTTGCAGTTCAGATATCTCATGCACCCACTATAGATCAAGCTACTTGGCCAGACTATGTCTTCCATGATAAACCACAGTTTCTCCCTGTGGCTGGATTTCTTTGGTGCATCCTGGGAGATGTAGTCCAGCTGGGCAGAGTAAGTGTATGAGGCACACAAACCATCATTCCTATGAGGCGATGCAGCAGCTCAATCAGATGCCCAGATTAATTTGAACTGATCTCAACTGAAATATTTTGATTTGGGTCAACTTGACTTGTAACAAAATGTTTAGTTTCAATTTTCCCTGCAGCAAATTGAAAGAATTATACAAGACCAACATTTTCCTCCAGAAAATTTCAATAAGCCACATATTCTTTAGAGAAAAATATTAATGTAAAATTCCCAACCAGTTCTACTGATGGATAAATAAAGGTAATGGATAATGCAAAGGACATTGGTTACAGACATCCACTGCCCAATTTTGTAACTCTTACTCGTGTTCATTAGCTCTTACACAAATAGTGCTATTTATCTTACTGGCTTACTGATGTGAATAAAAAAGTAGTACACAACACAAGTGTTGCAGAATCAGGTCTTCACTGTGTGTGTTACATTGCTATTATAGTCCACAATACAGTGGTTTGTCTGATGACCCAAGCAGTAACCAGACATTCCAGCTGGTTTTGAATGCTATCAGCTGAATGCATTTGCAGGAAATGTTTTACAGCCATTTTTTCCTAAGTGTGTGTGGCAGGTGTCTTTCTTTACTTATGGTAGTGATAATTGTAGTGGAGGTGACAGAAATGTTGATGCCAGGCTAACAATCAGTGTTAAAAATAACACCCTTTCCCCATTTCTAGGTTCAAAGCTAAATCAGCATGCTGCAGAAAGGTATGAATTGTTTGGCTGCTTGTTCATATGTTACCATAAAATTAAGTACTCTTTCAGCTTCACCAATTTGATGTTTATGCTATTGTATCATTATCTTTGGTTTACAGATAAGAAGGAGTCTTGCTGATCTGGATTCTATGTGGTTATAACTATATTTGTTTGGATTTTTATCCTATTTCTTGTACACTGGAGATTTTCAAGAAAAAAAAAATCGCTGATGGCTGAGTTTCTAAGGAAATATGTCAGAAATAAAAAACCACAACGGTCTGTGCAACAATGTGTTTTCTGATTTAGTAGGAATATTCCTGTAAATATCCCATTTTTGTAAAAAAACAAAACAATTATTTAAGTGCCAAACAAGTTCTACATATATCTAATTCTAAATGTAAGGAAATGTACGGTGATCTCATATACAGTGGTGTCACACTCTGAGGTGCAATCCATATCAGTGAAGGGTTATCATGACTTGTCCTGTAATCCTAAGTGTCAGAAACTGCTTTGCTGTGCCAACCAGAATACAAGCATGCACTAAGTGTCTGTGTGTTAAGAAGGTCTGACTCAGCAACTCTGATTCCAGCAGCCAGTCTACAACACAACAACCCCACTCTAGTCTCTGTCACCCAGTTATCTTATACAGAGGTGATCCCAATGCACTTGCAGTCTTGAGTTTTCCTAAATCGGTGTGCTGGGAAATATCCATCCCTTTCCAGGACCACATAGTGGCATTATAAGGTTTCTTTATGCCTCTACAGAGACAAAAATGCACCGCTTATCCCTTTAACTGGAGTTAGCAATCATTTTAAGTCAAACACAGCACTGGCATGGGTTAGATTAAAAGTAAAACGAGTTTATTAACAAAAGAATATAGGATTTTAAGTAAGTTCAACTATAAAGGGTAGATTTAGAAATGGTTATAAGCCTTTGTTCAAGGCAGTTTCCTACCAATATATCTTCTAGCAATATGGCTGACCGCCCCTCTGGTCAGGATCTTCCAAAAAGTCCAAAATGCTTAGCTGCTTTGTCATCTTAGGTTCCTTGCCCCTCTCTTTTATAGTCTTCTCTTCTGAAGATTACACCCCCCACCCCTGCACGTGCGCGCGCACACACACACACAATTCCATTCAGGCTGTGAGGAAGGTAACATGGAGTATCCTGGTGAAGATAAGAGAAAATACCATAATGCCACTATATAGATCCATAGTATGCCTACATTTTGAATACAGTCTGCTGTTCTGGTTGCCCCATCTCAAAAAAGATATTCTAGAATTGGAAAATGTACAGAGAAAGGCAACAAAAGTGATTAAGGGTATGGAACAGCTTCCACATGAGGAGAGATTTAAAAAGACTGAGACTATTCAACTTGGACAGAGATGACTAAAGGGGGGGTATGATAGAGATCTATACAATCAAGAATGGTGTGGAAAAAGTGAATAAGGAAGTGTTATTTACACCTTTCATGTAAGACAAGAACCAGAGGTCACTCAATGAAATTAATAGTCAACAACCTATTAATTAAAACAACTAAAAGGAAGTACTTCTTCACACAACACACAGTCAACCTGTGAAACTTGTTTCCGGGGGATGTTGTGAAGGCCAAAACGATAATTGGATTCAAAACAGAATTAGATAAGTTCATGGAGGATAGGTCCACGAATAGCTATTAGCCAAGATGGTCAGGGATGCAACCCTATATTTTGAGTGTCCCTAAGCCTCTGACTGCCAGATGCTGGGACTGGATGACAAGGGATGGATCACTTGATAATTGCCCTGTTCTGTTCATGCCCTTTGAAGCATCTGGCATGGGCCACTGTTGGCTGTAATGAGCAAGAATGGCTGGAAGATTATAATTAACAAGAGGGATGGAGCTACTGCTGTATATTGTGGAAATAGGATTTTAATCAAATAATTAAAAAATAAGTCCAGCAGCTATTCAATGTATTTACCGTTTCCTCTAATGGGGTTGTTTTCCCACACTGAATTTTTGAGAAACTAGTATAGTGTGCTTTTATGGATTTATTAAAAGAATAAGCAAACAAATATAAAGCAAAGCAAATATGACACTAATTTACTTCTAATTTCTCTAAACTAATCAAATATAACACAATGCAATGATCAGATTAACAGCACATTTGAAATTGAATCAGTAGATCAAAGGTTCAATGTATCTGGCTCACCAGTTACTACAATAGGTAGTTAAATCAATGTATAAGGTTAACACAAGAATTACGTTAACACTTTATAGGAAAGTTAAGGAAGAACATATTTCTTTTAATCTAATTTAGGTTACACTCTACAGTTGACTCTTCCCTTTGTTTAAGGAAGTACACTTAGAATGACTTGTTAATAGTTTAAAGTTTTGCACCTTGTTCCACCTTACAATTTCTGTTAGACTCTGTTTACTTAGCTTATTCTCCTTCCCACATTAATTCAAAGTCTGCATCATTCTGAAACTCTTACAAAGATGCAGAAGTCAGGCTGTTATAGCAGCTTTGGAATAACACACTATTAACCCAAACTAATCTCTTACTAATTAGATAACTGATTTTGGGAGTATGCGGGGTTAGTGTGTAGCTGGAGAAATGGTTAGTGACATACAAAATTACATTTCTAATGGAACGGTGAATTCAGACTGCTCTGAATACAATGCAAAAGCACACTCAGGTTTTCTTAGAGTCTCTAACTCTTGTGATTAATCTTAGTTGCAAATTAGTTCTGATGTTGCAAATAATATCATCTTGTTTCACATGCAGCAAGGTGGTCAGTCTCTTCTCTCTCTTGGTTGTGGGCTTCAGAGTTAGGATCTTTCATTTCTCCCCTGGATGGCCAGGCCAGAGAAAAGAGCAAGATACAACTTCAGGTGGTGCTGGGGGAAGGCACTCTCACACCAACTTTACTTCTGTATGGTTAGACTCTTTTGTAGGGTTCAATGTCCCCTGGCTCTGCCTCAGAGACCACCTTGTTCAGTTAGCGATTTCATCATGTTGGCTCATCATGGACTAATAATTTGGTAATGCTATCTGAGATGGACATTTTCTTGCAAGATATCCGGCTTACAAAGAGCAGGTTAGAAAGTGTTGGCAACAGACATCAGGCTAATGGAATAACGCTCATTCTCATTGTGCTAAATATAATTAATGGCTCATCAATTACCCTTTCACACACTTCCACTCCTTCCTTATAACAAGTGAAAAGAGAGTCAGGGAGGGACCAAGCCCATGGTGAGTGCATGGCTTATTTTGGTGCCTTTTCACCTAAAATCAAGATAAAGACATGGAATGTGTTGTTATTGCTGTTGTCTTTCCTACTTTTTGATCCTTGAGGTATGTGTATATTGTAATCAAAACAGCCTGACATGTTTCAACAAAGTTCTAAGGAAATCAACCCAAACATCTCATGCTGAATGCCTCATAAGAGGAGTAATAATGTTTCATAAAAGATTGAAAGTGCTGATGTGATCAGTGACAAGTCAACAGCAGTGTATTTTATTGGGAGTTGGAAGAGAATTTTAGTATCATTAGCAGGGGTACTGTCAGCAAGTGCTCCTCCAAGCAAGTGACAAACCAGAAAATGACTGACTGACATCTGTGGGGTTAAAAATTGCCATACAATTAGAACCTTTTATCTAGGTACACAATGATGGTTATGTCAGACATTGGTGCCTGGGTTTTATTCTAGCATTGTGATGAGGAGGAAGAAACAACAGGATATGGGGATGTGGGCAGAGACAAAATAGGAGAGGGGAGAGCGGGTTGTTTGTGAATGGGAACCCTGGCTCAGCCACTCAAGGTAGGAAAATCATTTTTCTCTCTGTATCTTTTCTTCTTCCCTCATTTAGCGTGTTTTCATGTCTCTCTTTCTCCTCGTCCTCTTGTCCTTTTCTTTTGCTATATGATTCACCCTCCACAAAGTTGTTGTCTGTCTCCATGTATGCTTTGCACTATTTCTCAGTAGTGCTTTGCTCATGCTAAGAGCAGCAGAATGAAAGTAAAAATATCCCAGTCTCTGAAGTGCTCTGTATAATTGCTTCAGTAAGAGACAGAAAGGGGAAGGAATTGTCTCATTCTGTATGACAGTCACATATGATAAAACTTCTTGAAACAGCCCAAGTTAATCTAAAACACAGCAGCTTGTACATTTAAAAACTAAAACCCTACCAAAATTATACACTCCACTGCACACACAGTTTTCCTTTTGGGGAAAGAGACAACATACCACTCATGACGGATGTTAGTCATGTCATTTTGCACTACTGCAAGGCACTCAGATTCCATGACTAGGGCAGTATAAGAACCTATATAAAATAGTCTTTCTGAGGCCATCAGACTGACAGGCCTGTTTTGGGGGCTTCTCACTTTTCCCTCTTTTTCTTTCTATATCTTCAAAAAAAGTGTATGGAAGTTAAACATGCTTCCCCTCTGTTATTGTTTTTTCTGGCCTCAGCTTACTTCACAGTCACCAAAATAAATCACATTCAAAATCAGAAGCAGGAATCATGACACAGAAATGCTGCTCTAATTGTTGTTACTCTCTGTGTATTTCATCAGCACTTCCATTGCCTGCTGTGCTTAGAAATATTTAAATCTCTCATTGGGTATCAAGTATCAGGGGGTAGCCGTGTTAGTCTCTATCCACAAAAACAACAAGGAGTCCGGTGGCACCTTAAAGACTAACAGATTTATTTGGGCATAAGTTTTCATGGGTAAAAACCACACTTCCTTGTTGTTTTCATTGGGTACAACTTCCTCAATTTGTTTAGACCCTCCTCCCCCCACCTGCATGGGGCCCTTAACTGGATTAGAGAGACAGATTTAAACAACATTTCAGTTACATTTTACATGGTTTAGATAAGCAGGTGTGGCTGAGCTAAGTTCCTAGGGAAAGCACATTTTAACATGGTTCCACCTCATCCACAGAAATTGGCCAAAATAAGTTTAGCTGTAACCATATTTACAGCCAGTCTCTATATATGCCCTGAATATCAATCATTAATTGATTTTTATCATCACAAGACACCAGTGAGGTAGGGAAGTGTTATCCCTATTTTACAAATGGGGAACTGGGGTGAGACGGAATAGAACCTACACTGCCTGAGTTACATTGTGGCTCTCTAACCACTAGACCATCCTTCCTCTGTATGAGACCCTTACTCATCCAACAGTTCAATGCATAAGGAGTCTATGGCACTTCTTAACGTTAATAACAAATAGAGAACCTACCAGACAACCTAACTGGAACTGGGATGCTTTGTTCACTTAAATTTACCATGCTGGAAAATAGTTTACTGCTGTTCTATTATAAGCCTTATTTAAACAGCTGGGTTTAGAGACTGGACATTATATTACATAATGATATTTCTATTCAGTACTCATGAGCTGTATAAAATTCCTTATTTCCACTCTCCAGTTCCCAGTGAAATCCGCAGAAACTTTCCCATCCTTTTTGTAAGGCATGTCCTCCCTTTCATTCCCTGTGGTAAAGGATTTCCCCTGCATTCCAGTTGAAGGGGAAAATATTCATCTCAGTTAACATGCTAGAATTTATTCTGCCACTGGCTACTGCCAACATAATATTCCAAACTGTGGATAAATCTTACTGGCACTTATATTTTAAGTTGATCATATTTTCTCTTTCCTTTAGAATCTCTCTGACTCTACAGGACTGCCAGTTTCATTTCCATGCCACAGATTCACTATCTCTTACCAAGCTATAAACAGAGTAGTGTATGACGGGGGAGAGATCATTTGTGGTGTCTATAGCATATTTCTGTTTCAGACATTGCTTCTCTTAGCCTCAGACTTTCAATATATTTTCCCTTTAATTCTTATTCTTTCTCAAAGAGCCACATAACAAACTCCTTTAATGCTGAAGCTACAGCCATCTCTCACTGTGACAGACACTTCATTCAGTCGTTGGCGGGTCATTTTGGCCAGACGGGTGCAGCTGGGGAAGTAGAACTTTCCAGTTAGTGAGTAATTACATTGGTGAGGGATTTGTGACCTCTGGATTCAGACTAAAAGACTAATATATTCCATATATTTCTATAATACCATAACAATCTAGAAATGGATTCATTGGTGAAAAGACCCCTACTGATTATGTCATTTATTTTTCTCAGAATGGTAGGGACAAAAATTCAACAAGAAGCATTCAGCAAGATATTTGGAAGCAGAATTATTTTCTTTTTCTGTACCATTCCCACTGCCATGTTAATAATTTATAAATTTTGTGCTGGTTGTCCTGAATATGTACATAACTATTTTCAGTTAGTGGTAAATGCCTGACCATCCTGTTCTGTGTGGCTTGCATTAAACTGAAAGCCATAAAAGGTTGCAGCTATTTTCCATATATCCTCAAATGCCAGAAACAAATTCCCTATGGCAACCCATCAATTATTCTAAAAAGAATTATTCCATTCTTCCGGGTTGCTTTCAATTGCTTGGATATGCAAGTGTTGAGCACCCAGGTTAAAATTGGCATATCTAGACTGTAATAAAACTTACTTTCATTTCATATGGGAGTGGGGGAAAGAAATGATTACAAAATGTATGTTGTGCGGAAAGTGTATGCTTCTGGACAAAGGGCATTAATATATTTGAGATGTTCTGAATTTTTCTAAAACTCAAGCAGCATTAGAATTATTTTGATTATGATATTTTGTCACTATGATTTAGAGAGAAAGGAGAAAATATTCACATGGTATTCACTGATCTGGAAAAGACCTTTGACCAAGTTCCAAAAGAAGTCATCTGGTGGTATATAATGGAGAAAATGGTACTGGTATTTTTCATGTGGCTTGTTCACACCATGTATTTAGGTGCAAAGTCAATCATCAGAACTTCTAGTGGTGAAACAGACAAGTTATCGGTAAAGGTGGGAGTGCATCAGAGATCAGCACTAAGCCCTTTCTTGTCTCATTCTGGATACCCTCAGAGGGAACATACAGAAGGAGGCACCTTGGTGCATGTTGTTAGCAGATTACGTCACGCTATGGGGTGAGAAGAAAGATCATTTAGAAGAGGATCTTGAGAAATGGAGAAATGTGTTAGAGAGTCATGGGCTCAGACTAAGCAGAGGAAAAACAGAGTATATGGTATGTAATTTCAATAATGTGAACACTGAAGAATTATCCCTGAAACTAGATGGGGAATCATAGGACAATGGAGGGTTAGTAGGCAGAAGAACATGGTACAAGTTGTCGTAATGGGCCATAAAACCTGTGTCTCTGTAAAGTCCTTTTTTGTGTCCAGCAGAGTTATGAATTTAAATTCCCAGACTCATCTTTTGAAGCTGTTGTGCAGGTTTCCTTTGAGGACAGGGAATGATAGGTCAGATATGGAGCAAACACTTGGTGAAAAGTGTTTGCCCATGGTTAATACAGGGTTTTTGTCTTTTTAAATTTTTCTGTGTGAGTTCATTCAAGAGTTTAGTGATTGGATTCACCCACATAGTTGTTGAGGCATTTGTTGCATTGGACAAGGTACAACACATATTATGATAGGCATGTGTAGGGCCCATGGATCTTGAAAAGTGTGTTGGGAAGGGTATTGATCATTGCAGCAGTGGAGATATGTCTGTAGGTTTTGCAACTGTTGTTCTGACAGGGTTTGGTGCCTCTTTGAGTTTGGTCTGCCCTGGTCTGTGGGGAACTTGCTTCTGATGATGAGCTTGGCAAGGTTCAGGGATTGTTTTAAGGCCAGAGGTGTTCAGAAAATATTTATTTTGGGATGTGGTCCCCATCAGGTATCGGTTGTAATTGTTTGATACTCCATATGGGTTCTAGGTAGGGAAGGGACGAGGAGCGTGGGGTCAGTGGTTTGTTTGGTTTGGTTTGGTTTGTTGTTTGTTTTTCTGTATGGAAGCAGGTTTTCCTGGGCTATTTGGGTATATATCTGTGAGGCATTTGACTTTATACTGCATGACATTTTCAATTAAAAAACTAGAACCATGCAAAATCTATGTGGCCCATATGAAATGGATTAAAAATGGGGTATCTGATAGGCCTGAAAATATGATTGTAAGTAGGGTCCTGCAGGGATTGAACACTTTTAGGAAATCCATCAGGTTTAAAGACAACACAAATATTGAGAAAGTGGTAAATAATGAAGTGGGCATGTCCATAATACAGAGCAATAGAGATTGCTTGTTAAACTGGGCACAGACGAACAATACGTTTCAATTCAGCCAAATGTAACATCATACATCTAAGAACGAATAAGGCAGGCTGTACTTAAAAGAGAGAGACTATCCTGGGAAACAGTGATTCTGAAAAAAGACTTGGAAGTCCTGGTGTATAATGATCTGATCATGAGCTCCCAGTGCAATTCTGTGGGCAAAAGGACTGGTATGAGCCTTGGATGTATAAACAGGTGACAATCAAGAAGGGAGTAGAAAGGTTCTACTATGTCTTTATCTGGCACTGGTGCAAGAACTAGTGGAATACTGTGTCCCATGCTGATGTCCACTATTCAGGAAGGATGTTGAAAAATTGGAGATGATTTAGAGAAGAGCTATGAGAATGATAAAGGGGATGAAAATGTTTTATACTAAAAGACTCAAGGAGCTCAATCTATTTAATTATCAAAGACCAGATTAAGGGGTGACTTGATCATAGTCTGTAAGTACCTACATGAGGAACATAAATTTGATAGTACAGGGCTGTTCAATCTATCAGACAATGGTATAACAAGATCCAATGTTTGGAAATTGAAGTTATAGAAATCTAGACAAGAAATAAGGTGCAATTGTTTAACATCCAATGGTAATTAACAATTGGAACAATTTATCAGGGCTGTGATGGATTCTCCATCACTGGACACTTCAAAATCAAGATTGAATATTTTGCTAATAGCCACACTCTAGTTCAATCTGGAATTAATTCAGAGAAGTCCTACAGCCTGTGTTAAACAGGACAATCAGTGGTCCCTTCTAGTTTTATAACCTATGAATCTATTCAAATCATGGCATCTAAGCACCTTTGCACAATACAGAGCTTCCCTTCTGATACAACTCTTGTCATGTACGTTTTGCTTTGCAGTGTGTTGAGGTGTTTACTCCACACAGGAAATAAAAGGGTTAATGTGGGCCTGAGAGGCCAATGAACTTATCTGGTTGCACCTGGAGCATAGGCCAGGACAATTGAAAGTTGAGTCCGAGTTGAGGAAGGATCTGGGTGGATAGTTTAAAGTGAGAAGGTCTAGAGAAGAAAGGGAAGAACTTGGCAGTCACTCTCTAGGACTAGAGAACAGAGAACCCAGGAGAAACAAGGGGAAAGAGTAAGACTTGGAATTCTTTCTGAAATAGAGAATGCCAGTAAGTCGCCAAGAGAAAGACAAAGCAGCCACTGGAGTGGAGCAGGCTCTGGTGGGAAGCCCTGATAAAAGGGGTAGGATCAGGATTTCCTGAGAGAGAGCCCTGGGAGGTTTTTAACTGAGAAACTGTTCAAGGGAACCTTAAGAGGAGGACAGGTGAAACCTGAGGAGCACAGAAGGAAGTTCCTTTGTATTTTTGGGTGGAGATTTATTGGTGAATTCCAGTTGAATCCTGGCCCGGAGACAAGGATAAACCTAGCGAAGTTGTGGGAATAGGTCTGGTAAAAAGCTATGATGGGAAGAAGCCCAGAGAGGTAGCAGGGTGCATCTCAACAGAAGACCTTGCCTTCTCACTACAGGGTCCCTGGGCTTATATCAGGAGGGGTATCAGGGAAGGTGTTAAGTCCCTCCTTTCTGCTGATAGAAACCATTAGAACATGGGAAAACCCTGAGCCAAGAGGGGATGAGGACCATGCAGCACAGAGCTGGGGACCAATACGCTTTTTGAAAGGCTGTTTGGACTTTTAATTGTTGGATGTTGTTAATCTGAATGGTGTGGGACTAAATCATGACCTGGCTGGAGGGCTGAGTTATGGGAAGAGAGATCACTCCAGAGTGGCCATCAGCTGGAGGTGATAAAGAGGAGAGCAGCTGCTATGCCATGTCTACACATGAGGAGGTGCTCTAGTAGTGAGTCCACTTTTCTACATGCAAACTGAAGGGAAAACCGCTTCAGCCAGTACTGCTGTTCTACTCTATATCCAGATGGTGAAAAGTTGCAAGGTGTGCACTTAAAACCCCGTGCTCTCTCTTCTACAGGCACCGAGACATCACCCTCTCTACTCTTTGCCTTTACTGTTAAAAGTTTTGGATTTGGCCTAAACTAGTCAAATAGTTTATTAAATACATTGCTGTCATAAATAAACAGATCAGGGTTAAGGTCTCTTTTACCTGGAAAGGGTTAACAAGCTCAGTAACCTGAGAAACACCTGACCAGAGGACCAATCAAGGGACAGGATAATTTCAAATCTCTGTGGAGGGAAGCCTTTGTCTGTGTTCTTTGTTGGATTGTTCATTCTCTCTTTGGATCTAAGAGAGGCCAGTCATGTCTCCAAGTTCTCCTGGAGTAGTTCCTACTATCCAATAGTGAGTATTAATTAGAAAGGCGGATTAGTCTTATAATTTGATTTCTGCATTTGCAATTGTGTGTTTGCTGAAGGAAATTCTTTATTTCTGTTTGCTGTTACTTTGCTTTTACTGAGAAAGAAAGGAGGGGGGATTCTCTCCAAAAATTGATAAGTTTAGACCCTGGTTATTGTTCTATCTTGGTATTACAGAGACAGTTACTTTCTTTTTATTCTTTAATAAATCTTTTCTGTTAAGGACTTGGTTGATCATTCCTTGGGTAAATTCTCAGGGAAAGGGGAGGAGGGAAAAGGAAGGCATCCCTCTGTAGTTGGATCCCAGTATCTCTGCTAGGAAAAGGGAGGGGGGAGGAAGCAGGGGGAATGGTTTATTTCTCCTAGGTGTAAAACTCCATGGATTTGGGGCTCTTGGGATCCCCAAGGATTTTGGGGAAGGACTGTGTCCCAATACACGTACATTATTGGGTGGTGGCAGACTAGGATTTTAGTTTAGGGTTGTCCATGCAGGTCCCCATTTTGGAACCCAACAGCTCTAAGTGGGGGGAGAGACCTATGACAATTGCAAATTAGAAATGTTTGAAAATCAGGTCACTTATAGGAATAGAGTTTAGTATGTTTCATCTCTCCAAACTCACCACTCTTTCAGCTTTACAACTTTCCCCATGTACATACTGGCTTATGCCATCTTCCTTGTGACTCTTGTTGGGGATAGTGCTCACAGATAGTTCCTTCACCCTAGAATTGACTATAAAATTAAGACCATTTTTGGTAGCAGTTTACATGCACTTTTTGCCCAGAGGGAAGAAACTACCCAAGGGCAAGGCAGTGGAGAATCACAGATGGTGAGCCACATCCTCAGTCCCTACTCATGTTACTTTATTCCACCAGTGTGATGCAAAATGACTTTAAAGTTGCCCTAGCAGGACAGCTGAAGATTTCCCCAGTAAGGGGAAATCCTTAGCTTTGCACTTCCACAGGGACTGATCCCTTGCAGCCAGAATGGTTCCTACGGGGCCATTCTTGTTATCAGGAACTAGAGCACCCTGTGACTGCTCCGCCTTGCACCAGCATCCCAAGCATTGGGGGAGACATGAATCTTAGCAGCACCTTTGCCTTCCCCTTGCACAAAGTGTGAGTGTAGCCTATCTGAGGACTGTACCCAGGACCTCCGGGAGTACCTAGCACTGAATATCATCTAGCTTAACAATCACCAATTCAAATTCAGATTATTTTAAATCAAAGCAGAATTAAAATAAAAATTAGTTAATATAAACACACCTCAGACCAGGGCCGGCTCCAGTGTTTTTGCCGCCCTCAGCGGCAGGGAAAAAAAAAAAGCCGCGATTGGCGGCACCTCGGTGGCAGCTCTACAGCTGCTGCTTCATTCTTTGGCGGCAATTCGGCAGCAAGTCCTTTCCTCTGAGAGGGACTAAGGGACCCGCCACAAAATTGCCACCAAAGACCCGGACTTGCTGCCCCTTCCCCTTGGCCACCCCGGGCACCTGCTTACTGCTCTGGTGCCTGGAGCTGGCCCTGCCTCAGACTAACATCATGGAGCAGACAAAAGCCTTAATTTACCAAATATGGAATATCACAGTCCTATAACTTAGATGCAATATCATTTAAATCTTCTTGACAGGTAAGGCTGTATCTCTGTGTCCTGTTAGTTCCATATCACATGTCCCAAGTGCAGTGTGCCTCTGTGCACCCTTCTTTCCCAATTTGTCCTGGAAGTGACTCCTGGCTTTATAGAGAGGTTGCTTTGTTTCCTCCTGGTCTGATTTTAGGGAATTTAACACCTTTGAAATGCAGCTTTTTTCATCTACTGTTGGCTATCCTTTTCCAAGCGGGGAGAAAAAAAAGAGTCACTTGTATACTCTGTCCTCAATTTTTATGCATATAAACATCAGAGCTTGCCCATAAGTTCAGCACAACATCATACATCATATTTGAAAATAGTTATAATCACATACAAATTGTGTGGCCAGTAAGGACATTCTTAACTTTACCAGCTAAGTGATTTATAGAGTTAAGTTCTTTTAAGGCCCCTACACAATTAAATAGCAGACACCTCTATTCCTTACAGGACAGTCATTTTTCATGACTGACATGTTGAGATTATGTTCTCCAGCCTAGAAGGCAGGATGTATGACTTGCTCCCAAGAACTAGCAAGCCCCAGGAGCTGCTGTAAGAAATATAAGATCATTACCCTCCACAATGACCATCAGATTTACTTCCACTTGCTAGGAAAACTTGAGTCCTAAGATCATGCCTGGGCTCAGACAAACTTTCCCAGTGAAATGACAAAGCACAGTGATAAAGTGATTCCAGGCAAACTTAAATTAAAAATAATTTGGACAACTCTTACCTAAATCTTCAGCAGTTTTGCTGCTGCTCTATCTAATCTAGTGAGTGGGGTTTTTGTTTTTGTTTGTTTTTTGTTTTAAAAAGAGAGAGCTTTCCTTAGAGCTTGCACAGGTACTTCCACAAAGTTTTGTATTTAGGGTCAGAGCTCTGTACTTTGACTCACACTAAGTACTACTTTGTTCAACAAGTAACCCCACTGATTTCAGAGAAACTACTTGTGGAGTAAGGTACCACTCAGTATGAGTGAGTGTACTAGAATCTGGCCCTAAGTGTCCATCTCAAACTCAGTATGCACATTTACATTTTTTAAATTCACAAAGCCTACTAAAGTTAATAGAAAGGCTCTCATTAACTTTAATCGCTTTGGATTAGGCCTAATAGCTGAAAAAAATCAAGTTATTATATAATAATCTACTTATCTCATTGTGATAATTACCCACTCACTACAATAAGAACGCTCCATGCCCCCCCAGCACATCTTCCCCACATACTAATTCCTCCAGTCTACCAATATAATCTTGGTTTTATGTGGATTCAGCCTCAGCTTGCAAAATTTCCTGTAATTTCCTTTATGCTTTCATAGGTAACCTGTCCCTTAGCATTCCCCCTTTCTAGCCAAAAGAGTAATGTATGCTCTTAACACAATAACATAGAAGAATGGTCATACTGGGTCAGAACAAAGGTCCATCTAACCCAGTATCCTGTCTTCTGACAGTGGCCAATGCCAGGTGCCCCAGAGGGAATAAACAGAATAGGTAATCATCAAGTGATCCATCCTCTGTCACCCATTCCCAGCTTCTGGCAAACAGAGGCTAGGGACACCATCCTGCCCATCCTGACTAATATCCATTGAGGGACCTATCCTCTTCGCTACCATGCTTGCTGTCAAGATCCTTCAGGAATTAGATTGTAGAGTGGTATTTCTATTCCTACAAACATGTTTAAAGAAAACAAAGAGCTGGGTTGTTACTGCATTTATGTTGGGACCTATTAATACATTTTTATAACAATTGTACATTTAATTGATAAAATGGCTTTACCTTACAATAGTGATATTTATTTTTTGGTCTTATGTATGGTGTCTTCTCTGTTAACTGATTGCATTTCAGATTTCCAATAGCATTTTTTTAAAGTCTAAAGATACCAAGGTCAAATCTTTATGTGAAGATTAATTTTGCTCTGACTGAACTTGAACTCTTAATATACAAGGCATGATTGACAACATGATTTCTTTTACAAGTATTTTAGTGTTTGGAATTAATATCCAAGATTCTTGTAAAATTCATTCTAAAGAAAATGAGCTCTTTACAAATAATACATCAAATGGAAACCTTTACAGGATGGTTTTAGATTATAAGGGATAGCAACACTTCAGAAGACTGATATAACTTAATATTTTCAGTGTCAACCAAAAAAATGGTGAAAATGAGAAAAAAAGTTCACTTTCTGCCTTTCTCTACTTAAGGGACTTGTGCACTGATCATGTAGCACAACTAGGTATGCCCAAAATTAATTACTAAACATTCACCAGAATTCATGAACCAACATTAACATGACTTTCAAGTGTTAGCTGATCAGGCCAGAGGATTCTTATTTAATGATGCTTAACATGTCTAATTAAAGTTAAAATAGGCAGTGCAGTAGCTCTACATCTCATTGCTCCAGTAGCACTAGTATTGATCTCTCTGCATACAAAGCCTTGAATCTGAATCCTGAGCCATAAGAAAGGCCAAGAGAAAAATTCACCAAAAAGCATTTAGCTATCTAGCAACGGATGGCTTTGAACTTGCAGCTAGACTAAACTGCTGGAGTCAGCCATCTTAACAGCAGAGCACTGTGGTTTAGTCCCTCCCATTACAGCACACAAATTCATAGAAAAAGTAAATGCAACACTAGTTGTAAGAAGCAGAAAGGAAATGTGGTTGCAAACTCTAGATTTAATCCTGAGTGGAGCGCAGGAGCTGGTCCAAGAGGTAACTATAGCAGGACCACTTGGAAATAGTGACCATAATACAATAGCATTCAACATCCCTGTGGTGGGAAGAACACAACTGCCCAACACTGTGGCATTTAATTTCAAAAGGGGGAACTATACAAAAATGAGGGGGTTAGTTAGACAAAAGTTAAAAGGTACAGTGACTAAAGTGAAATCCCTGCAAGTTGTGTGGGCCCTTTTTAAAGACACCATAATAGAGGCCCATCTTCAATGTATACCCCAAATTAAGAAAAACAGTAAAAGAACTAAAAAAGAGCCACCATGGCTTAACAACCATGTAAAAGAAGCAGTGAGAGATAAAAAGACTTCCTTTAAAAAGTGGAAGTCAAATCCTAGTGAGGCAAATAGAAAGGAGCACAAACACTGCCAACTTAAGTGCAAGAGTGTAATAAGAAAAGCCAAAGAGGAGTTTGAAGAACAGCTAGCCAAAAACTCCAAAGGTAATAACAAAATGTTTTTTAAGTACATCAGAAGCAGGAAGCCTGCTAAACAACCAGTGGGGCCCCTTGATGATCAAAATACAAAAGGAGCGCTTAAAGACGATAAAGTCATTGCGGAGAAACTAAATGGATTCTTTGCTTCAGTCTTCACGGCTGAGGATGTTAGGGAGATTCCCAAACCTGAGCTGGCTTTTGTAGGTGACAAATCTGAGGAACTGTCACAGATTGAAGTGTCACTAGAGGAGGTTTTGGAATTAATTGATAAACTCAACATTAACAAGTCACCGGGACCAGATGGCATTCACCCAAGAGTTCTGAAAGAACTCAAATGTGAAGTTGCGGAACTACTAACTAAGGTTTGTAACCTGTCCTTTAAATCGGCTTCGGTACCCAATGACTGGAAGTTAGCTAATGTAACGCCAATATTTAAAAAGGGCTCTAGGGGTGATCCCGGCAATTACAGACCGGTAAGTCTAATGTCGGTACCGGGCAAATTAGTTGAAACAATAGTAAAGAATAAAATTGTCAGACACATAGAAAAACATAAACTCTTGAGCAATAGTCAACATGGTTTCTGTAAAGGGAAATCGTGTCTTACTAATCTATTAGAGTTCTTTGAAGGGGTCAACAAACATGTGGACAAGGGGATCCGTGGACATAGTGTACTTGGATTTCCAGAAAGCCTTTGACAAGGTCCCTCACCAAAGGCTCTTACGTAAATTAAGCTGTCATGGGATAAAAGGGAAGGTCCTTTCATGGATTGAGAACTGGTTAAAGGACAGGGAACAAAGGGTCGGCATTAATGGTAAATTCTCAGAATGGAGAGGGGTAACTAGTGGTGTTCCCCAAGGGTCAGTCCTAGGACCAATCCTATTCAATTTATTCATAAATGATCTGGAGAAAGGGGTAAACAGTGAGGTGGCAAAGTTTGCAGATGATACTAAACTTCTCAAGATAGTTAAGACCAAAGCAGATTGTGAAGAACTTCAAAAAGATCTCACAAAACTAAGTGATTGGGCAACTAAGTGAAAATGGCAAATGAAATTTAATGTGGATAAATGTAAAGTAATGCACATCGGAAAAAATAACCCCAACTATACATACAACATGATGGGGGCTAATTTAGCTACAACGAGTCAGGAAAAAGATCTTGGAGTCATCGTGGATAGTTCTCTGAAGATGTCCACGCAGTGTGCAGAGGTGGTCAAAAAAGCAAACAGGATGTTAGGAATCATTAAAAAGGGGATAGAGAATAAGACTGAGAATATATTATTGCCCTTATATAAATCCATGGTACGCCCACATCTCGAATACTGTGTACAGATGTGGTCTCCTCACCTCAAAAAAGATATTCTAGCACTAGAAAAGGTTCAGAAAAGGGCAACTAAAATGATTAGGGGTTTAGAGAGGGTCCCATACAAGGAAAGATTAAAGAGGCTAGGACTCTTCAGCTTGGAAAAGAGAAGACTAAGGGGGGACATGATAGAGGTATATAAAATCATGAGTGATGTTGAGAAAGTGGATAAGGAAAAGTTATTTACTTATTCCCATAATACAAGAACTAGGGGTCACCAAATGAAATTAATAGGCAGCAGGTTTAAAACAAATAAAAGGAAGTTCTTCTTCACGCAGCGCACAGCCAACTTGTGGAACTCCTTACCTGAGGAGGTTGTGAAGGCTAGGACTATAACAATGTTTAAAAGGGGACTGGATAAATTCATGGTGGCTAAGTCCATAAATAGCTATTAGCCAGGATGGGTAAGAATGGTGTCCCTAGCCTCTGTTCGTCAGAGGATGGAGATGGATGGCAGGAGAGAGATCACTTGATCATTGCCTGTTAGGTTCACTCCCTCTGGGGCACCTGGCATTGGCCACTGTCGGTAGACAGATACTGGGCTAGATGGACTTTTGGTCTGACCCGGTATGGCCTTTCTTATGTTCTTATGTTCTTAACATTTCCGAGTTCAACAAATATTAAAATCTGAAGTTGTCCCCTAGAGTATTGCACACATGGTTCTAAAATTTTGGTGCCCTCAATTTTACCTATTGATTTTGCCCTTCAGTACAGCAGTTCTTTGGACATTCACAGACTCTAAATACCTTGGTATCCAGCACCATGTTTCTATATAATTCCTTTAAATGTCATAGCTGGAGATACCATTTCTGAAAGGAAAATTACTATGTAGGCCAAAATGAATAGGCTGTTTCTGTAAATTATGTCACTATTTGAAAAAAAGGTGAATGCAGGGCTATTTTTGTGATAACCACAGATAAACTAAAACAGAAGATATTTTAATATTAGTCCGTCTCCACTATCTCTTTAATATCAAAATAAAATGAAGAATTTGTTAATGAGAACAATTATACATTTTCTAAAGTCTTTGAAATATCAATAGATGTATAAAGGAGGAACTGTGATAATGGAGTTAATATATTTCAGTCAAATCCTCGTGAAATCTGGAAACTCTCACAGCTCTAAGTTTTAGGACAGATCAGATCTCTAATTAGGAAAAACTCAAACTTAATTTGCTATTGAGATCTCACATTTAATTTTAAAGGAAGAAATAAATATTTCATCTGGTTCAAGTTTGTGATGTAATACTTCACTGGTAATTCACTGCACAGAATAACATCTTTAATAGAAATGGCAGATTAAATGTATGTTCTATTTATAGTAACTAACATTTTTGAATGCCAGATACTCACTGGTTAGCCAAAATGAGACAAAATTAAAGACTGTACATTAAACGAAAGTGATGGAAAAACTGTGGTTGAGGTGAGCCGTTCCAAGGGGGTTGACTCCCAAAAGGAACAAAATGAACGTAACTGCATTGTACAAAATGTATTTTTAGTCATTTAATGTGTCCAAAACATCATTGGAAAATGCACCAATGTACTCACATATTACCAAATTCCATTTATTGCAAAAATGCTTGTTTAATATTTAAAAAATGTGAAAAATATGCCGAAGCTTGATACCAACCAGATGGACCACACAATGATATAGGGCTGCAGAGAGGGGAAGAGGGATTAGTTTGGGAACTGTTTCTATTCTCGCAGGATTCATACTTCCATCTGCTGGGAATGAAACCAAACCCACTTGTCCCTGTGCATATCTAGTCAATGCTAGTTCATGTTAGAAGCTGGATTTAGAGGAAGTACTTTGTGGCTTATCACTCGCAGGGTGGAGGAATTAAGGCTGCAATAGAAATTGAAAGTTGTTACTGCCTCATCCTCTTATGTACACATAAGCAACAGTTTAGTTACAGGGCAAACATGATTATGTGAATCACACATATATAACACTCGTTCTCTGAAACAGAGTCGTTCTCTGGGGTTAGCTGAGGATGTGACACTGTTTTGGAGAACGGGGGCTTTGGATAAGTTAAATCCGCATAACCAGGAAATCCTACTGGCCAATTCCCCAATTATCTGCCAGGAGCAATTCCCAAGGAAAAAGGGCTGGGAAGCAGAGAAGGAGTCTGAGCACCAAGTGTGGTTTAGTAAGGCCCTGTTTCCCAAACTCATCTTTCTGGGCACCTTCCATGATAAATAATTGAGGGACCAGGCCATTGACACATAGACTGAGGTTTGACTAATCAGACTAGCCAATCTGAAGCTTTTGGGTTCCTCTGAGATCTTTGGGTAATTGGGATTTTGCTTCATTATAGTTTGCTTCAAATGGAAAAGTTCAGTGTTAACCTATATCAGACTGAGAGACCTCCACATTTTCAAAAGTAGCTAGTGATTTGGGGAGTCTCAGCTCGGAGGTCCCAGTTTGAGACATCTTTATGGTGCCTAGTTTTCAAAGGATGTTGCTAGAATGAACATACTCACTTTCCATTTTGTGTACGAAGGGACTGAAGATAACAAAACTTTAACCCCTTAGATTATTTCTCCTCACCTAAAATAAGGCCTCCCTTTCTTCTGAGGGACTTTAAAAGATTAAAGAAGCTAGAGGCCCCAACAACAGGGATTATTGTTTAAACATTGAAAACAATTTGATGTAGGTCAGTTACTTGCCCAGTCCCCATCTCTTGTTCTCTGGGCTGGAAGGGACTGCAAGTTTCATAGAGGGAGAACTAGCATTCAGTTCCTGGGCCCTCTTTCTCACTACAAATTGCAGCACAGAATCATAGAAATGTAAAGCTAGAATGGACCTCAAGAGGTAACCTAATCCATCCTCTTGCACTGAGGCAGGACCACTAAACCTAAACCTTCCCTGACAGGTGTTTATCCAACCTGTTCTTAAAACCCTCCAGTGACAGGGATTCCACAATCTCCCTCCGTAATCTATTCCAGGGCCAACTATCCTTATAGTTAGAAAGTTTTTCCTAACATTTAATCTAAATCTCCCTTGCTGCAGATTAAGCCAAGGACAAGAAGTAACATCTTCAGTGGACAGAGAGAACAAACGATCACCTTTCTCTTTATAACAGCTCTTAACATATTTCAAGATTGTCATCAAGTCCCCACTCAGTCTTCTTTTCTCAAGACCACACATGTCCTATTTTTTAAACCTTTCTTCATATGTCAGGTTTCCTAAACCTTTTAGCGTATTGTTGCTGTCCTTTGGCTTCTCTCCAATTTGTCCCCTTAGTAGCAGCATAACTGGCCCTTGAAACAAGATTGGGTTTGGCTCTCTTGTTCCAGTCCAGATGTGCCTTAGTTTGGTATAATGAGAAGGACAGAGCTGTCCCTGGGAGTTATCAATGAGAGACCATCCAAAAGCAAGAGAGAGTTCAGAAGCAAGAGTCCAGAGAGGGTGAGAGCAGAGATGAGGATATCTAGAGAGTGAGAGAAAACTCAGGAGCAGAGCTGGGCCGAGAGCTTCAGGAAAGGGATATCCCTGAAGAAAGGAGAGGTGAGAGTTCCCTAGCTGAACAGTGGATCCAGATCAGGCTGGTGAAAGCAGAAGGTAGTCAGGGCATCACCTACAAACATTCCCAGGCCAGACAACCATGGCCAGAGAGGATTGAAGGCTGGAAGCAGTAGAGGCAGATGCATGCTCTTTCTCTGAGCCAAAGAGCTGAAGTCAGAGGGTCAGAACAGGTTCAATGATGGAGGAGTGAACCCACTGATGTCTCCAGGTGAGGGCTAGAGCCAGTCCTGAGAATGCAAGAGGGCAAAGATGCACCCTAGCTAGGGGGCTTGAGGTGATGCATAGTGACAGATGCTAGAGCTGTACTTGATGTTGATGGACTTTTGAGACTGGAAAGATTAAATGTACTGTTTGGACTGTGCTAAGAATTGTGGTTCTATGATTTTTGTAATAAATTAACCCTACAAAGGACTATTTATATTTAGAAAACTTACACAGATTTACTGGGAAATCCACATGAGGGGAAACTGAGGCAGAACTGTTCTGCCACAGCCTGATGCTAGAGGCTGTTCCAGGCAGGGTCGTCTTTTCACATATGGTGGAAAAATCAGGTAGGTGATCACCAGTTAAGAAGACGGGACCTGTGAATGCCTAGAAGAGGGAAATCAAGGTGGGGGCCACTTGCTGGGCCACCCTGAGATAATGAGGGGTCAATTTGGAGGCAGCCTCCCTATGATGGTCTTAGAAGACAAACTGATGGAAGTAATCTCTTCTGCCAAATTATTGAGAGGTTTTTGGAGTCACAGGGCTTGTTTCTACAAGGTGCTCAGATGTGCTTAAAGTTATGCATGAACTTAAGTGTTTTGCTGGACTGGGGACAGAATAGGCCAGAGTCTTGAAGGATTGAGCCAATTAAACACATGACAAAAATATAATGTTTTGTCGTAATTTAGTAACTATTTTAGAAATCTTAATTTTAAAGATGTGCCCAAACTGCCAAGTTTGGATGCAGATGCAAACTTTCCCAAAGTCTGGGGGGACAGGGAGATATTTTGGATCTCAAGCAACCTGAACCCATCTCTAGTTTGTTTGTTTTTTAAATCTGTCTCAAAGCAAAACATCGAAGACAAAAAACTGGAAGTGTCTTTTGAATGATGTGCTTTATAAAGAATTCTCAATGAACCTGATGTATTGCCTAAAGTATTATCAAGTTGTATGCTTCAGTAAGCCCTTTCACAGCACAATGTACCTGTTCTTCTGAATGGGGAGGGAAGAGGGAAAAAAGATTAGCATTTGCTTTTTATGCTTTCCTTTCATTCCTAGTAACATGATCACCATCTGGATTTTGCATACTTCTTGCTTTATGGATCTGTCCCCCCACAACTGTATCTGAAAATCATGTATGTCCCAAGTTGTTTTTTTTAAGCATCTATAGTATAGAAGTTGAATGATGTCTATTGCATAGAATCTAGATACATGGATATGAAAAAGGAAAAGATCAAAAGTATTTTTAAGAGAAAAAACTCTATTCAAGTTTTTACTAAGAATTCTTGGGTTACATTTTACAGGGTTAAGGAGGGTATGATATTGAACAAAACTGGTCACCTAAACAATGTGCAGCCTCTAAATTATCTGTTCTTTATAAGGAAGAGCATGTGTGTGTTTTCACATCCTCTGGTCACTGTATCTGAATGATGAAAGTAACTCATCTGGGGTCAGAATAAAAGCAACAACAGTAATCTATAGAGAATGGCATATTCTCAATTTTACTCATACACATGTACAATACAATGCATCAGTCAGGCATTAGTGAACTACTACAGCAGCTTTATGCCACCTGGGTATTTATCAGAACAGCGACAAGAGCACTTAAAGCAGGGCTGGCCTATTATTTTCAGCTGCATTAGTCATTTTAGTTGTGTTTATGGAAATAAGATTTTTTTGGAGGAATGCTCATAAGTAGTCATTGGGACTGGTCTCGGAATGTGTGCACATGCAGAATTCCAACTGAAGTCAATAGGAGTTCCCTGCACAGAGGGCATAAAGAATAAAGCCAATTCATTGAAAACCGAGTCCTCCTCTGGAAATAATTTTTTGCTTTATTTTACTTCTACTTATCCTGCACTGCCTCAGTGGTCTCTGACAAGGGCAGCATGCAACCCATAGATGAGTCAGCCATTCCACCAGTTTAGTCCTGTTATTTGGCAGGAGAGCCATGGAAAAATGGTAAATAAAATTCCAGCCAAGAATGGGGGAATGTTTTCATCTGTGCCTCGAATTGGTTTCTATACACAAAAATATGCAGCCAATCCCACCTATGGCCTGCAGTTAGAGTGTATATAATCAATGTGTCTATCGTATTTATTGCTACCAACTCCCATATTAGCATTTCATTGTAAAACCACAGGATGTTCACAAAAGGGAAATGGGTCAACTGCTCCACTAATTTTAATGGGTCTCCATTGTAGTGAAAGCAATTTAAATAATTAAAACAATGATATTAATTTACATTTTGTTTTTGTTTGCTTATTCTGTGATAGGAATGATTCCAATATCTCTTATATTAGTGCTTTTTATCTGTATAAAATTAATATTGTATTGTGCTGTATTAGATTTCAATCTAGTCTACCCTTCCACTATATTTATGTGCAGACTCTTCAACTTTTCCTGGGAGTCATTTCCTTTGGGATCTCATGCTCTTCCTTGTGATTTTTGTCAGGCTTCTCCTTGATTCTCTTTTCTAGAACCTAGTGAAACAGCAAGCATGCTTTCCATTCGGGGTTGGACGTTATTTCTCCTGGCAAATGTTTTCATTTCCGTATCTTCCACCAACAAAATGAATTGGCGAAAGGAAAGAGGCAATGGCCAAGCATGTCTATTTTATCTATAACTTCTTGCATTCATTTTTACTTACTAATAATAGGAGGTTTTGTAATCATTTCTAGCCATTTTGAGGGGGAAAATCTGTGATATGTGCACAATTTTGCACCTAATAATTGCATATCCAATTATCATGGATTAGACAAAGTACTCACACATGGACATTTTGTATCTGATCCTGCTCCCATACAATTCAAAGCCCCCTTTATTTTACTGGTGCTGGATTGAGCCTCAGTTTATATATAACCATGTGCATCAGATACTGTGAGGAAGAGTTGCTTGGTTTGAATGCAGACAGGAAAACTGGGCTTTGCTATTACTTGATTTATTTATATAGAAAATTGGTCTCCAATTCTGGGTGCTTCATAAAATGACTATAACATAATCTACAAAATAACAATATCCTTTTAGATGAAAGAAATAACTCAAAGCCTCCCATACCTATCAGACATCTAAGATGTATTTGCATGCACATTTGTGGTATTTGCCTAAAAATATATAGGTATGCAATTGTGCCCATGGTCTTTCATCTACACCTCAGGCCTCTTTTTTTTTTCTCAACATATGTCAATTGTTGCCACTTGGGGCTACTAACATATACTATTAAAAGCTGCAGAGAGTAAGAAAATAACCCAGATGTTCTGTTAGGGCCAGATCATGGCCTGTGCTGGGTGCCCATGCTGGACAGTATGGGGGCAGATGATATTTCCTTACTGTGTTACGCCAGCTACTCACATCACAGAGACACGCATGGGGGAAACAGCTTCCACAGAGTTCTACTACCTCATCTCACCCGCACGCTTGGGGAATGAGAAGCAGGAGTGGGGAATAGGCAGACACTTGGCTTCACCCCATAATGAGTATGGGGACATACACTGAGATAGTTATAGGGTTGGCCCAGCATATGTCAACTCTCCAGAACAGGGAGGCAGGGCTGCTCCTGGAGCAGCACAACAACAGGCTGCCCCATGTACAGAACATGTGACAATTTAGCTCTTAATATTAAATCACATTTCCATTCCCCAGCACAAAGGAGGATCCTGGTTACATGAGGTTTTCCTGACCAGCACTAAAGCAGTAATACATTATTTGAATGTTCTATTCCCCTTTTCTTAATAGAGGTCTCCTTTTTCATTTCCTTTCTTTTACTTAGCAGGGAGACTAGAAAAAATAGCTTAAACTAAAGTGTATGCAACTCTCTTGGGCAACAGCCTTTTAGGCTGCTCTAACTTGCACCAGGACATTAGTGGAGTGCAGACAGGCTCCAGGAGGATTGTGGGAGGAGGCAAAAATAGATTATAGCACCTTGGCACCCATCCATACTTGGCTACACAAGCAATCCTCAGCTATAGTAGGAGATCTGGCCTGTAATGTTTTATAGTCTGCTCCATGGCATCCGACTGTGTTGCTTTTGCTGACAATTTCCCTCTCAAAGAAAGGCTCTGTTTCTGTATGAGACAGTGAAACAGTATTTAATGTGACCACTGCATGGTAGACTTGCTTTTAGCCTGAGGGCCCAGTTTTGGACTAAAATAAATAGTCTGTGTAGCTGGTTTCCATGGTCTGCTGGATCACCATGTAGAAAAAAAACGGAATTGTTTTGACGAGAGTTGGTGAATAGGCTATGTTTAAACAGGCTTGGCCTATTTTTAGCAATTTAAAAATACTACTAAAACTGTTGAGCTGTCATTAGAAAGCACTTACAGGGGGTTCAGGACAAAACCACTACAAGTAAATTGGCTTTTTGCATCTGGAAGCTGAGAGTCTGAGGCTATACAGGATAGTTAGCCAAGATCTAGTTAATGGTTCAGAATTCAGCCCCAACACCTACATACATCAGGGACTGAGTAGTGGGGGGATCATTTTGTTCCAGAGTCTGTTTTCAATGTACTTTGCTGCTGGAGGAAGGAAATAACTCAAAGCCTCATACATCAGTCAGCAAACTGGGCAATGTAATAAAAAAACCAATCAGAAAAGGAGAGAGCTGAGGAAAGGAGAGGTGGGCCTTGTCGACAAAAGGTTTTGTCCACTAAGCAATGGAAGTGTACACACTAAAATGCTCCTCCTGCCGATGTAACTCCCTGTTATGCTGACATAATACAACCACTTCGACAAGAGGCATAGGGCTTATGTTGGTGTAGTTAGGGTGATACAGTAGCTGTGTAGACACTGTTACTTACTTGGGCTGTTGGCTGTCATTCTTGTCAATTTAACAGTTCCATTGGAGCCATGAAATTGACAAGAAAGCCGGCTCACAGGCTGCCACCCACTCTCCGCCTCAAGCCGGGCTCCTGTCCAATCTCCAGGTTTGAGCAGCCACCTGGATTCCCCACTGGGAGCCCTGCTGCCCCCGCAGTCCCACCTCCCTACTCCCTTCCGGGAGCATGGCAGCTAACCTGACTCCCAGTATGGATCTCCCCCATGGAGGTGAGAAACCCTGGGGGGCAGCTGGGCTCCCGGTGGGGAGCTGTGTGGAGCTGAAACCCCTGGCTCTCAGCCCCCCACACAGCCCCTCTTCAGCTGTGGAAGTGTTCCTGGTGAGGAGTACACCACTGACAGAAGGAGGGTAGTGTGGACATCAGCCACCCCAGTTATTAATGCGGTGGTTGTAAGTTGACCTAACATAGGTCGACTTATTTTTGTATTATAGACATAGCCTTAGAATCTGGGTTTCTGCTGCCAGTTAGCAACACTATATATGTAGTTATCATGGAGTGAATGCATTGACTTTGTGGACTTGGATTAACATAATCTTGCAATGCAAAAATCATTGTAAAAAAAGGCCAGTGTTGCTCTCAGAAGTATCAATAGGGGATCACCACTAATAAAAAGGAGGAACAATTACAGTTTACACTTATATATTGCCATTCATCTTAAGGATCCCATAGCACTTTATAGACAATGGGCCAAATTCTCTACAAATTTACATTCCACACAACCATATTAATTTCTGTAACACCCGTGCATTCCTTGGACAACTAGCATCCAAGAACTGGCCAGACCAGACACTGCTGTCCAGATCTGCACTAGCCTGAATGGAGGGATAAAAGCAACAAGAAAAATATAAGGAAAGGCGACAACGACGTTATAGTGCTTGAAGAATGTCATAAGATGAAGGACAGAAAACACTAAATTTTTATAGTCTAGGGAAAAAAAGGGCAGGGGCCACAAGATCACAGCCTAAATTCCTTCAAGGTTAAATTCAGCCTAAATTCCTTGGCAAAACTGGGCATTTGTCCCATTTGCTCTTGCCAGTTGATCATCACTTGGCAAAAGCAAACTGGAGAAATGCACAGTTTTGTCAGAAAAGTGGGGTGCAACCGTTAGCAGGGTGTGGAGGAACATGCGGGGGGGAGCGGCAATGCTGGCCCCGCGTGGGGGGGCAACAGGGTTGACTCAGGCCAGGCCCGAGCAATGTGGGGAGAGGAGTGCATCAGGCTGGCCCTGTGCAAGTAGGCAGCAGCGGGGCTTGGGCATGGGCGGGAGAGAGGGCCTCAGACCATCCCTTTGCAGTGTTGTTTTCCCTTTGGGAAAATATGATCACCCTAGATATTAAGGATATTTTCAGCACAATTGGGCAACAGAACAGACTGACTAAGGAAGGGGGGAGACACCTTTAATGGAATTTTTCAAGAAAAACTTAAATGTAGCGCTCATGGGAATCACGGAGTGAGCAAGCCTGTAAAATCCAGGTTGATCAAAGTGGTATTTTCTAGCCTTACTTCCTTTGAGACAGAGTCTGCCACTTTCTCTACAGCCCCAGAAAGGCCTGCCTGCCATGGGACTAGTACAACAGTAGGTGTGTGGGAAGCATATTGGATTCAAGGAGCTATTTTCATCTCCACACTCAAGGATTGTGTGTAAATTCTTCTTGCACATCCAAGTGTAAGCCAAGCTGTTTGACTACACGATTGTATGCACAAAAGGAAACCTCCATTTTAACAACACAGTAGGAAAGGAAGATGGAAGTCTCTGCTATTTTAAAAAATAACTTGCTAAAGGGACAATGAGATTATTTATCAGCAAAACATGGAAGTTGCTACAGTAACAGAAAAAGAACATCTGTACTTTAATTATCCAAGTGGCTCCTGTAATACTATTTGTACATATGTATTTTTGTAAAATATAACAGTCATTTTCCAAGCTGTATTTATTACTAACAAGATTCAATAGTAGAACAGAATACAATGAAATGCTTGCAGATATGATAGAGCACTATGTCCAGAATCTCCTTAATATTATTAAGGTATATTTTCGTGTTACTGAAAATCAGAGGCAGAGAGCAGGTTATGACATTATGCAACTTTCCCCCACATCTCTGTAAGTGCATCTTACCTTTACTTACCCTTTACCTTACTCCTTACCTACAGCAGGTCCTGTCTACTGTTCCAGATTGGTTTGTGGTTTTAGGATGTGGATAAATATGACAGGAGGGGATCGATTGAGACCTCCCAAATCATTTCACTTGAAATGGATTTAAAACCAGGTCACCACTGATGAAAAGTTAGTGCATTCACTCCAAGGTGTTGGCAGTTTGAGAGAGCCAGCCATGGAAAAATCTGTCTTGCAGTTCAAAGTAATTAAGCTACTCCCCAGCCAGATTTCTTCCAACATCTTTTCAACAAACAACCTTTATACTAACATCAGCACTGTTGGATGTTTTTGATCAATCAAACAAATTATTGAATTACCATTTTTCTCACTATTGAATCACAGTTGCATAAAGCTTGACTAATTTATTATAAAAATATTAGCACGATATGGCTCTTTACTTGTATAAGCTGCTTACTACTATATCGGTCTAGTGCAGCAGAATGGTGAGAGTGACAAAGAAAAGATCTATATACTGGCATTGTGCTAAGCTAATAAAAGGGGACAGAAAAGTTGCTAAGACACTGGTAAGGTATTAAAATATGAATATTTCATATTGATACACAGCATATATGAATGCTAATCTTGCTCACTGTAGTTCCTACATACTGTAGCCTTGGGGCATTAGGGAATAGTATATTTCTGATTAATCCAGGGCCCATTTCATAAAGCATATGGGCATAGTCCTGATAAAGTAAAAAATGTTTTTCCATGTAAACATAGTAGTAGTCTAAACAATTTAGAGATACGAGTAGCACATAGGCTTTGATACTAGATCATTGACTTTCCTAACTGTATGTTGGGTTGACTCCATTGGAATTCATTAACAATTTCTAGAACAGTTCAAAAGTCTGTAAATGTGAATGTTCAGCTGGGTCTGTGTGCTCACTGTTTACAGTAATTCACCTGAGTTTCAGTCATAGGATTCATTTGTAAACTTTCCCAAAGCTTAGGGCTCTTCTGATTTGAAGTTTTGATTTGGACCCAGTTCAGATCCTATCACCTAGAGAGATTTCTTCAGTGTCAAGACCACACCTAGATCAACTAATAAAAGTCCTGGGAGAACCCTTAGAAATCCTGTATAGAGTCAAGGACTAGCAGAGAAAACTCAAAGGCAGAAGAAAATATGACTTTACAGCGGATCAGAGATAACAAGAACTAGATATTGTGACACTAAGAGGAGTTATGCACCCTGTTTTAAATTAAATCTGAATAATAGGCTGAATCCTCTGCTGCAGCTGAAAAGTGAGGGCAAAATGTGGTTTAAGGATACCTATACATCCCACTGATTTCCCGCACCTCCAAATCTTGGCAGAAGCCAGCTCACATCCAGTGTCATTTAAGGCAGTCCAAGATAGCATTCCAGCAGCTGGACATTATCAGAGTGTGGTAGTGCTCCAGTCATGCCTCCTTCACCTGCAATTAATTGGCTACATTCTATTCCCTACCATCAATGAGTTGGTTAAGCTAGCTTTCTGCCTGCCTTAGAGCAGCATAAAGCGGGCTGAGTGGGGGCCAAGATCTGGCCCCATGTGCTTAGTTTTATGGCAAAATAGTGTATGTCCCTCTGAGCTCTGGTGTAGGGGGGAAACCCATATTCAGTGTTTTGTCCTTCTTCAGTGGACACAACAACTGAAATATAACTTTTCTTCATATTGTATTCTGAGTTCCTCTGGAATGCTTCAGAGACTTGAGAGAGTATTTGATACTTTTCCAAATTGCCGGAAAATTGTACATGTGCTAGAAGGTGTTAAAGTTTCTGTAAAACTGTTTTCAGGAATTTTGCGGTGAGATTAGAGTTGAGACACATTACAGCTGTATATTAGCCACAGTATTAAAATGCAAGTGAAACACTTCTACGTGTTGCTGAGGCTCTGTTTCATTCAAAAAATCAACATGAAGCATCTTTCTCTCAAACAAGCCAGCTGCTCTGCATTTCTAGTTATTTTGGTAAAGTATGATATTTCAGCCGAGACAGGTCTGTGATGCTGTTGGGGAATTTATAGATAACATATGGAAATTATAGTCACATTATAATAAAATACTTACTTTTAATAATGAAATACAGACATTATACCATAAAACATGTACTGTGGGTGAAACTCTGCCCTAGTTAAGCATTCAACTTCCCTCTAATACAAAAGAGTTTATGTATACATACATGAAGGCAGAAATTGACCCTATAGATATTGTCAACAAAAGGAAATACAGACCAGAGGCACTCACTATTTCTACTGTGCCTAATAGATATGGTCCCCAACCTCATTGGACCTCTGGGTGCTACTTTAATACAAATACATTGTAACAATATATGGAAGCCTGGAGAAAGTATGTGTTATGGTGCACTAGGTAGTGAAGAAAAGAACAAAATTAAATTAATAAAGAGAAGGTCAGCAGCAAGAGTCTTGTTTGTTAGTCCATCTCTTCACAAAGAGGAGGCTAAAATGGACTCAGCTAAGTTTAGCAGCAAACCAGAGGTGACCAGTGATGAAAAGAGAGATGCTCAAATCATCAGTAGCATCTTGCTCAATAACAGCTTATGTAGGTAAATGGTAGTGAGATGACTTGGGCTGGATTTAAAGACTAAAGACAACACTACCATCCTGCCAGTCACTCAGGTCTGTAACCTAGACATCATCTTCAGCTCAAACCTCTCTTCTAACTCCTCACATCCAGACTGAGACTAAATATTGCAGATTCCATCTGCATAATCCCTTGAAGATACAGCCTTTCCTATCCAGCTACACAGCTAAAACTCTCCTCAGGCTGTCATCACCTTGATTAATGCAACATCCTTTTCTCTAGCCTTGACAAATGCATTTCTCCTTCCCCCCATATCCTTTCAGAATGCTGCTGTCAAGATTATTTTCCTAGACCATTCTTTTGACCATGTCACCTTCTCTGCATCCCTCCACTGCTCCCTTTTCTTCAAGTTCAGAGGCCTTCATGTCCTATCCCCAGTCCCCAGTCCCACCCCACCTCCCCTATCATTTCTCATTCACTATTGAGAGATCAATTCCCAATCTTTGATTGGCCAATAATGCCAGCCTCTATTGCCCACTTTTGTGGCTTCTCTCTTGCTGTCCCTCATATTTGGGAGAAGCACCCTGTAAATATCTGCAAAGCCACTTCATTTTTCTCCTTCAAAGCCCTCCTTAAAATTCTTCTTTGCCATGAGTCCTACAAAAATTATGATTAGGCTGCTGGTGTGCAGATACCACTGCCTATCATGTTATCTAATGTTGTTGTTTCTTTGTACTCTCTGGTCTTTCTGTATCCACCTGTTGTCTTATATTTGCATTGTAAGCTCTCTGAGGCAGAGACTGTCTTTTTGTTCTGTGTTTGTACAGCACCTAGCACAGTGGGCTTCTGGTCCATAATTAGGGCTCCTAGGTACCAGGTTAACACTCTAATCCATAAGGGGAAAACTGTTAAAGGATATTTGAGAAAATGGCAGATAAATTTGATTGACTGAACATATAAACAAACATAAGAGGACTATAGGTGTAGCAAGAAAGAGCAAGAAAAACAGTGTATGCTTCTGAGAAATTGCCAGAAGCAATTGGAAAGAAAAACTCCTAAACATGCACGTGTCAACCTGAGGAGTTATGAGTGAGTCAAACATTAGACTCTCGTGGCATGAGGCATTCTAAGAGTGTAGTTCCAGAGTGGACTCCAGTGGTGGAATATGGTACAGGAGGCAGATGCGTGGTTAGATATGACTGGCAAAGAGGTGGTGTGAGTATTAAATGGAGGTGGAGTTCTGGGAGGTATATCCTTGGCATGACAAAGACTCAAAATGTCTGAGGATGAGAAGAAAGTCTGAATATAGAGTGCCAGAGACCATCCCAGACGATCTTTGAGAGGGACTGAGAGACAAGTGTTCAGATTGAGAAGTCGGGGGGACAACTAGAGATGATATAGCTCCAGTCTCATATCTGGTACACAAATCTGAGGCTCTCGTTGCCAGCTGACCCTTAAATGCGAGTTTAACATCTCCATCAGAAGACTTTGCAAAGCAGAATAACCGTGTAATTTGTAAAACAACATTCTGTGCTGTTTTGGAGACTGCTTTCAATCTCAGCCTTTGTATCAGCCTTCAATGAAAGAACTAAAGTCCATATTGTCAGTACTTCTGAAAAGAAATCTTGCCTCACATTATGTTTTCAAAATAACAAAAAGCTCTGTCAAAGTCAGTGCAGATTATTTTGGAAGGATTCTAATGGAAAGTTGGATTATTTGGGGATAACCAGGCAGTTTCGATGTTAGTTTGGAAGAGTTATTAATGTTAATAGCTGAGAATTAGTCACCCATTCTGAAATAATATGAGTCAGTTTAATAATTCAGTCAGAAGCAGACTTTGTATTGGTTTTAAATGGTTAGAGTCATAGGTCTAGTTTAAAATGCTTCCTGTATATTGCACCAGAGGTTTAATCCCGAGGAAGAGAGAAGGGAAAATATTTTTAATTCACTTAATGGAGCAAATGCACTTACAAATGATTGTTTGGCTATATTTAAAAAACCATGTTTTATTTAGAGAACTGAATACTTCAAAGCTGTTCAGAGATAGGAACTGTTCACAGTAACAAGTAAACTTAACTGCAGAAACAGCTTGTTGTGTCCAAAAAGAAAATGGTTTTAACTTTTGTAAATGAATGAGTGACTTGATCTTTTCTGAAGTTCTTTTCTTCTTAACAAGGAAATAATTTGCAAATTATTGTGACTAAAAGGGGACTGCCAGGAGAGGGATGGGCTCTGCCAGGTTAGAAATTTGCCTAAGACACACCAATTTGCCCAAGTCATCCATGTCCATACTGGATTGGTTGCAGCCTAGATTAATTATGACCACTCCATCCATATCCCACCAGGGCAGATACAACAAGTGTACTACTGGTGTAACCCCAGCAAAGAGGATCTGTGGAAGAGATAGTCACATGGAATGTACGGACATTGAGACAAATATGGAGGTTGAAAGAATTCACGTACAAAGTTGAACAATACACCTGGCACTTCCTAGGAATCTCTGAGGTCAGATGGAAGAACTTTGGAGAGGCACTAACAGAAGAAGGCCAAGTACTCTATTACAGTGGAGAGGACAAACATGTCAACGGTGTAGGATTTCTTGATAAAGATATCAAGAATTCAGTATTAGGATGTCGCCCAATGCCCAGCAGGCTTATTTCCATCCGTCTAAAGGCAGTAAAGTTTAATATATCTGTGGTACAAGTTTATGCTCCTACAACAGACTATTACAATGAGCAAATTGAAGATTTTTACAAGCAGCTTCAAGACATCATCAATAAGGTACACAAGAAAGATATCCTGATTGTACAAGGAGATTGGAATGCTAAAGTGGGTACTGATGCACAGGCAGATTGGTGAGATTACTGTGGCTCTTTCTGTAATGCTGTAACCAATGAGAGAGGATTGAGACTTTTGGAGTTTGCCTGTTATAACAATCTGGTTCTCACAAACACATTAGGAGCACATAAAGCATCCAGATGATCAAAATGGCATGCACCTAATGGTCTACATCACAGCCAGATCAACTACATCATGATGCAAAACCAATTTAATTCTGGGACTAATAGAGCTAAAACAAGAGCTTCCCCGGTGCTGATATTGCTTTGAAATCACTCAAGAATGGAAAGACTACAGGTATTGACAACATCCCAGCTGAATTGATGAAATTCGGAGGAGAAATAGTAATAGATGTACTCACCAAGATCTGCAACAAGATCTGGCAGACAGGTGAGCGGCCCTCCTTGTGGTCACAGTCACTAATAATCACTCTGCCAAAGAAAGGCAACCTGCAATTGTGTCACAATAATTTGCCTTTTAGCTGCAAAATATGGCATTGAAATTGGTGCAGAGAGAGCCAAGCTGATGACAAACAAACGTGATGGGATCAGCTCACATATCACTGTCAGTGGACAAGAGCTGGAGACATTGAAACAGTTCAAGTATTTGCGGGCAATCACTGATGATGGATCCAAGGCAGAAATTTGGGCAAGAAATGTACAAACAGTAGCAGTGGCAAAGCTAAATCCAATCTGGAGGAACAAGAACATCTCCCTGGAATCCAGACTGAAACTGCTGCATGCATTGGTCATCTCCATTTTCCTGTATGCATACAAGACATGGACCCTTACGGCAGAACTTGAACGGAAAATACAGGTAGTAGAGATGTGATGCTTCCGTAAAATCCTGGGAATCTCCTACTTCGACCACATCACTAATGAAGAGGTCCGCAACATCATCACTCAATGCACTGGGTCATATGAAGACCTCCTGACAACCGTGAAGAAGCGCAAGCTGAAGTGCTATGGCCATGTAACAAGATCATTTGGCCTATCCAAGATCATCCTCCAAGGGACAGTACAGGGGAAGAGAAGAAGAGCTAGACAGAAGAAGAGATGGATTGACAACATAAAAGAGTGGACGGGAATGGACTTTGCGGAGACTCAAGTACTGACACACAATCATCAGGGATAGAGACAATTGGTTGATTCCTCATCAATGATGGTGCCCCAATGACCAATACAGTTATGGGAGTGATGATGATGATGATGAATTTGCAGATCAGAATAAAAGCTCAGATTCCCAGCTGTTCTGGGGCCATTTTGTGTCTATCTACCAGAGCAAGTCAGCTGTAAGCCTGGCAAACCCATCCAGTGAAAGATTTCCCCTGTATATGGAAATCTTCCTGTAGTGACTACTGTAGTGACTCTTCGTCCCCTCAACCACCCTTCCTGCACCTTCTCTTCCAGCTCCCCTGTGAAGAAAGAGCACCTATGGGGAAATAGCTGTGGCTGGGGAGTCCCTGACCCCAGTGATCATCAGCTGCTGGAATTGACCCTTCAGGGATCTCTAGCAACTGGCATAAAACAGCTCAACTTGACGCTGCTCTACTTAACACAGGAGGGGGAGCTCCCAGCATGTGGTCATCCAAGGACTGAGGTAGGGGGAAATGATTCCTTCCTCTTGCTCCCCTTAAGCTGAGCCACGCACAGTTCAGATGCAGCCCAGAATCTGATCCAATGTTGAAAGGAGTTACCTGTCCGTTTTAGGTAGTCAGTTATAATTCAGACTTCTTTAGTCTCCTTGTAACTAGCCTCTAAAAACTTTAGTAAGGTTGGTAATTATCGTATAAAATTATCTGCACTCAGACTTGGCAATCGGTTTTACCATCTGTAGGCAAATTTTAAAATAAGTCTCTGTAAAGATCAAAAACAGGTGTTTACTCTTTCCTAAATGCCTGTTTACAAATCTTATAGGCTGGGGCCTAGGAGAAGGCAGACTCCAAAGTTTATAGTCACAAAGATTTAAACAGAACAAACTATGTGAAAATACATTCGCATAGGCCTCAGTCCCCAGCTCAGTCATGCTTACATTGGGCAGCAGCTGAGGAAGAGTTGGAGGAAGGTTGCTTAGATCCACCCATCTCCTCACCCAGTCCTGGGGTAGGTCTGGATCTTTAGGGTGTTCTGAATTATGTTGGTGACAATGGCTTCCTCTCACTTTGTCCATGTGCTTTCTGTAACTCCTACACTGAGGGGCAGAACAGGTGGCATAGAGCTTGCTATATGTCAATAGCATAGAGCATCTGGATCAAGGGCCAAGGATCTTGCCAATAAAGTTAAATATTTGAATAACATAAAAAAATATCAAAAGAGCAGTGGCCCTTTGACTTAGCTGATGTTGCCATCCTCAGTGATCTTTATCTATGCCCCCTACAACCATGTTTGAACTTCTTTTGTGCCATTTATCATGCATGGAATGTCCTGTGATTTATATTTAAATATGTATTTTAATATACACAGAACAAAATTTGTCTTATAATCATTTGATGGATAAGCATTGTACCCAGGTGTGTGGTACAAAATGCCATGAGGTTCTGCCTCATATGGTAGGTATAGCATTTTGATATGACTCGAGGAACCACCATCTCCTTTTGCTGAACCAGAAGTTAAGCACCCTCATGAACTGATTTGAGAAGTCCTTTAGTAATGGCCATGTACTGTGATTACCTCTTTTCCTGTGTTGCAGAGTTTCCTGAGAGCCATGGCTCTATGAACCTTTTAAAGCAACTGTGCCAGTGCATACATGAGGCTCTGAAATGTTCTAAGCCTTGGGCACTGCTGCTCACAGGGGTTTTGTAGAATTCTGACATCTCTTTAATGGAAAAGTAAGTTTGGTGTATTGCAAATGCAGGAGCTTGAGACGGCATATGTGGCTTGCTCCCTTCTGAGATACTTCTAGTCTCATTTTCATCCTCCTTTCCCTCTTTATGTTGCAACCCCATTACTCCTGCTTCTGATTATGCACTCTACAGCTTTTTGTCTCTCTCCCACACACAACAGTAGGGGGGTTTCTTTTTTTAATGACTTCTTGGAGCAGACAATGTTCCTGTGTGTGGCAGGCTCTCCTTCATTTCTCTGGCACTTTTTCTACAGAAATAAAGAGATTGTGTTTCTGTTGTAGTAATGATTTAAAGAGAAAAAAGAATTCTACCCCAATGCTGCTAGTTTTCTTTTTGGGTTGCTTGGCAATGTTGCATATTCCTCTGCCCCTTTCCTTTCAGTCCTTTAAACTGGCACAGCTTGTTGCAGATGTTTTCTATAGGTCTATTTCTGGTATGATCCTTTCTCTCCCCAAATTTTTCCTCTTACACACAACACCATCTACCTCTCTTCAACCCCGGTTTTTATTCACATTTATTTGTTTTGTTTTGTTTTTAACATTGTGAAGCAGATCCTCAACTGGTATAAACTGGTGAGGATCTGGCCCTGTGTCTATTTGGCTCTGTGACATTTCCCTTTATGGATTCCTTAATAAACACCAAATTTTCATCAATGTTCTCTCCCCTCTTCTTGCTTACTGCTACTGCTGTGTTCCATGCAGACAGAGAACATTTTGGTGGTGTTCTGTTCTCGAGGACTGCAAACATGATTTGGCTTTTCTCTTCGCAGGGAACAAATCTTCACAGGTAGAAAGAAACTCAAAGGCTTTTCAGATCTCTCATTTTGGCAACTATGTTCCATATCATTTTAATTTGTATCCTGATTTTCCTTGGGTCTGAATCTCCACTCCATTAAGCTCACAGTGAGCTCATATATGACAATAGCGAGAGACTTAAGAAACTGAAGCCAGTGGAGAAACACTGGCATAACAAAGGCAGAATTAACCATGTGATTTTTTTACCTTACCACATCTATCATGCTTACATCTTGAAAGCTACTGAGAGTCATGTTAACAGTTGTTCCTGTTTTCTTCTCTCTCACACATTATGAAATCATGCAAATAATAGCAAGCCTGGTACGTTTGTTGGTTTAGGGATCCCATTCCATTCTGTAGTTTGCAGATAAAGCCTTTGCATTTAAACTTTTAAATAATTCAAACTTCTAATTATTTTTTATATTCCTTAACACATTAATATCAGGATACCAGTAATTAAATTATTTCTGAAGACAAATCCTTTATTAAGTCTGTTTCTACTGATAAAATAAATATCACAAAGTGTAACCATGTGTCTGTATGTACAGTGTTTCTGGTATGCATCAAACTTGAGTGAGTTTAACAAATATTTTTAGTACCCCATGATCTGGTATGTCAGAACAAGATATAGTCAGACAAGAACAAAACAAAAGTCTTCTCTCCACTAGTCATGCAGATGTCTTTCTCATTACTATTAACAAGACAGAAATGCTATATTGAGTAGAGAGCATTTACAGTTGACTCTGTCCAGAACGGACATTTACCAGCTCTATGAATTACATTTACCATATATTTGTAGTATTTCCCATTCTAAGTAGAATAATACAAAACCAGTCAGTTGCACACCAAAAAATGTAAGCTTTAAGGGGTTATTATTGATAGAGATTGAAGCAGTTATAATATACATAGCTTGCAAGTGAAGTGATCTGATTTTTCTTGTTTTAAAGTTGATATATACATTGCAATTTCTTGTATGAATTTACTATGCCTTTTCTTGTTTTAACATTTTCTTGTTAGATTGCAATAGATCTGATTGTTATTTCTTTGAGTTGTTTTGGGATGATTGGAGTCTAGATCCCTCTTGCATACAGTATAGAGAATTGCCAGCAACCCCTTGATGCAGTAAACATACATTCCTTAATGATGTCCCCCGTGTTAAGGGATGCTTAGGTCTCAGAGCATCTAGGCTACCACTTTTATCTTCAGATAGCTAGAAATGATAGAAATTAGAGAGAAAAGACCAGTTAGGTCATTTAATCCTTCCCCCTGCCAGTGCAGGACTGTTTTTTACAGTATATTAAAGAGTGCTTTATCCAGTCTACTTTTGACTAGTGATAGAATTGTCACTGCTTCCCCTGGGCCTCATTCTGAGAAAGCATGCCTGTGTTAAAAGGGCTGTGATTTTATGGACCTGCAAACCACAGCCACAACATTGTAATAAAGCTCAGGCCACCTACAAAGCTGGCCAACTGACAGATCCTGCTGGATAGGATATAAGGTGTAGAGAAGCAGACACCAGTTTGGGCCACACAAGATTTCCACTGGCAATGCCTCTGTCTGTGGGGATCACACCCACTATTCTCATTCTATATTCCCTTGCAAAAACCTGCTGCAAAGGTCACATCCACCACACATCTGTGGGTGTAGAGACCCATTGTGCAGGTTCTCTGCTGCTTTACCCAACAGCACCATTGAAAGACAGAGTTGTTTGCTGCTTGTCATGCTAACGAAACCACATAAGATAACGCTGGATTGGGCCCTTAGGAAAGACTTCTGTAGTCTAAATGAAACAATATTTCCTAATGTCCAGCCAAATCATCATGTTCATCTTGCGACACCTATTTATTCCCTCTCTCAGTCCAAATCATTCTCTGAAATGGCTCTCCTTACGTAAAGACCTTCAAATATTTGTACTCGGTTATATTCCTGCTTAGTGGTAATTAGCTGTATTTAGTTCTTTTAACCTTTCCTCCGACCTCAGTTCTTCCATATTCCTAATCATCTTTACCATTCTCTGAATTCTCTTCAGTTAGTTAATATCTTTCTTATACCGAGGCACCTAAACTGTGTATAAATTCAGCTGGACCCAATGAGTATAAAGAGTGACTGTCAACTCTATGGGGATCTCTGTCATTCAGGTTTTGGGGCAGAGATTAACTAGTTAATTTGTGTTTGGGGCACAGGTCACTGGGGATTCTTGTTTTTCTTCATTTGTGTTTGTTTGCTCTTAGCTGTAGACAATGGTATCAGAGTAAGTCTTTATCTCTAAGAAAAGGGAAATCTGGAATCAACAAAAAATGCTTATGACGACAAATATTCTTAAAGTCTCCTAACTGCTTTAGGACTTGCAGTAACTAAGTTAGAGTTATCCCCAACTTAAAAGATAGAAGAATCATAAACAAATATCCCTACCTGACCAAGTAAAGGAAAGGTCCGGGTTCTTTTCATACTTTTAATTTGTACCTTAAAACATCAGCACAGTAATATTTGAAGCACCGTGGTATCACTAAACTTAACATTAATTGAGAACAGGCACTTTACCCCTGATGTCAGCCAATGACCTAAGCCTGGGGGTGAGATGCTGTTATTCCTGTAGAGAAATCTTTTGTTCAAGCAGGTGCAGAGGCCTCTGTGTCAGACCCTGCCACATGGTAGGTCTATCATTACAAAAACAATCATATCTGTTTGGGAAACAGACTGCTGGACCAATTGCAAAAGAAAAATAAACCCAGAGAGCCTGGCAGTATTGAGACTTCTGCTGAATAAAGCAGTGATTGATTAGATCAGGGCCATTAATATCCCCTATCTCCATTGACTAAGCACTACTTATTGCTTTGGCACACTCGGTGGTTACAAGAACTTGGCTAACTTTGATCATACCATATGCCAGGCTGCTGGCTACAAGCTATTTCATTTGCAACTGTTGTCTATGGCTTGCCAGTCATCTAATATAAGGAAAATGTAGATGATGAATTGTTGACTATTATTTTGAAGCTCTGTTCAAATCTGACTAATTTAACTTTGTAGCATGATGTATATTGGCACCTGAGGAAAAAACATAATTTATATTTCAAGACTTGCAGCCCTTCCGATTCTATTGTTCAATTTCCAGCAGTCTGGAATGTTCCCTAAAGCCATCTAGCAGCCAACCTTGTTCTATGGTACAAATACATATGTCAGCATGACACATGTGAAAGTTTTTGTTAGTGAAGGACAGGAGAAGATAACTATTGTGTTTATCTTAAACAGCCTCCCATCCCACTTTTTAATAAGGGAATTCAGGAAAAACATCTTGAAGCATTGGTTATTGAATGTTTATAATCTTATTACAATGTCTTATTCTTGAATGAAAAGTTTTGTTTGTTTTTATACTCAAGGCTTTCTCAAGCTTTCCATTAAGACAAACTATATCCCAAACCAAAATAATAATAGTCTGAAAAATACTACTGTGTGCTTTGTATTAGGTAAAATCAGAACATCTATTCCCAATGTTAGAGAAAAAAATAAGGGAATTCCCCAAATTAATACTCATTACAATAGCTTCCCAATCACCAGGGCAAGGCAGAATCCTAACAGACTCTGTGACAGGAAGGCCTGGCCCTTCATGGTTTAAAGAGAGAACACATCTAGACAGAAATCATCCTGCCTTGAGAGTTCTCCTGTGAAGAGGGAATTTTCCATTGGCTCTTTGGCTGGTTTATGGATGCTGTATGCTGCTTATATCATGAGTGGTCGCTTCAGTGTACCAGAGAGTCCAACTCAAGCTATTTTAAACCATTAACATGAGCAATGTACTAACAAGTCTCAAAGAGGTAGAAGACTAATGGTAAGAAGAGAACTTTATCTTATAAGACAGTGATGACTTCTGTGTAGTTGCTGTGTATCTACTGAGGATGAGGAGGATGTTAATACTTCACCTCCGTCACCAGAAATCGTCACACAGCAACTGAAATATTGTAGCATAGCTGATATGCAACATTGGCTTCCTTTAGAACCTCCAGACCATGAGAAGAAGAGAAAAAGATGACCTGGTTTGTTTTTCTTTAATAAAATAAACTAGAATCCAAGCGTTTTTTTGTTTCTGTTCATTACTTATCAGTTATGATGTATAAAGAGGAATTTCAACATTATTAATCATTTGTTTTCTTCTGTTACATGAGCAATAAGAAGAAAGCAAATTTCTGTTATTATGTGAGGAAATTGGCATGATGTTTGAAGAATCTAAACAGTGATGTTACAAACTGCTGTGACATAAACAGCAGCCCTCTCTCTACACAATTGAGGAACCCCATGCTTTCAAGTACAGTCTGACTACCTGTGATTGCATTGATAGGCTTAGCAAAACAATGCTTTAAGTACTTGGTAGCTCAATTTCAATAATTCAAGCTGAATTCCTGTAGAGCAGTACAAATACTATTAATAATATTTATGATTATCATTGAGCTGAATAAAGTTAATCATACCTTGTATTTGATCAACAGTGGCTCAGGAACCACTTTGTACTTTTGCTATGTTTTGGGGGGGGCAGGAGCGGTGAGGAGGGGCAGAAGTAATATTGCTACTTGGTTATATTAAATACTTTGTAAATTTAGTACAGTAAAAATGAGAAAATAACAATGGGTAGTAAATTACATTCTTCACATTTTTCCTGTTCTTCTCTTTGTACATAAACATACAAGAAATGTAGAAGCATGAACAAATTGCTAATTTGACTGTCAGTGTTCACAATTGCAATAGTTATGCAAAAGATAAATCTGACTGTGTACTGGGATCTCATTCAGACATTGTATAGTTCCTTATTCTCACATGTGCAACAGAGAATATATTCTCTACTATGAATGGTGTTTCAAGGACAAATGGTTTCCAGAGGCAGCATGTTACAATACCAGAGAGAGTTCTATACTTACTAACCTCAGAAACATCTTAAGTAATCAATCAGCCATAGATCTAATTGTCACAGCTGAAAGTAATCATAATTAAAAAACTTAACATAAACAAATCCAGAGTACAGACAAGAGCTTGTTTGTGCAATCTTTTGGCAATTTAACAATCCCATGCTGAAGCCACCACTGGAATCAATGGAATAAACAGTTTCCATTGGAATACTGGAATAAACATGCCTAGGTCTCTTGAATTTAATTCGTTCACCCAGGAAAAAACAGAGGTATATAAGTACTCCCAAATTAAAGAGTAAACAAATATCCACATTAAGTTCCTGGATGTTTCTCATCAGATAAATTCTCCCTCCCCATCCAGCTCATGAAAACTTGTTAGAAATACAGGTTTCCCTAAATATGATTTTTATTGCAGAGTACACCTTTTGATCTTCCTGAGAGGAGAGTTTACCATGAGTCTAGCCAGAAAAATGAGTAAGAGATGGTTTAGCCCAATGAGCATTTCCAATATGTATTTCTGCAACATTCAGGTAAAAATAACACCACTCATCAAAATGTAGTGTTAAAGATAGCTTAAACTTCATTAGTCCCACATTAATTTATGTTTTTCATGTGACATTATAACTCTGAATCAGATATGTTAGGCAGACCCATTTGTCCATTGCATCCCCCATGCTAACCAATGACTAAGGACACAGACTACACATAGATAGTACTTACTTTGTTCTGATCACCAAACAAATTTTCTTTAGCTCTTTTTCATGTAGGGGAGACTATACTGAACTGCATACATGGAAAATCTTGTGGGTTTTTTTGTCCAATTCTGTGTATTTTTTTGGAAGAGAACGTCTTAGAGATCCTGGAGAGCATTTTCATAGTAGTTTTCAGAGGTTCTGAATAGGTTACATTAAAAATGATCCAGGGAAAAGACTAAAATAACAAAACTGAAGCCCCCAGTTGTGCAAGCAGAAATAGGTGACCAGATAGCAAGTGTGAAAAATTGGGATGGGGGTGAAGAATAATAGAAGCCTATATAAGAAAAAGGCCCGAAAGACTATCCCTATAATCAGGGCATCTGGTCACCTCCATCTTTGACAAGTAAACTGATGGTAATACATGATTGCATTAAACTGGTAGCTTCCTTTAAAATATTGGAATTGTAGTAGCTAGTGACTAGGTACAGCCTCTTAACTATGGTATAAGACCACCTGCTTACATACAGTATCTGCAGTAGAATGTAACTCTTGCAAATAAGAAAGGTACATGTTTTATTCAGCTGTCATACATTCAAATAAACTAGAGGCGACATGATAGCTGTTCAGCAGGATATATTGTTTTTATCTATGCAATTGTGGTTTTTTTGAGTTATAAACTGGTAATGTCTTCTTGTTGGGATTTACTGGTTACATGACAGATTTATTCCAGGAAACAGATGTTCCTTGTTTCTTAATAGCTATGAAAGAGCTATGGGTACTGTAGAATTGAAAAATTATCTCCACATAGTAGGAATTGTATCTCTTATTATTAGAAATGGACACAAGCCAAGTGATCTCCGTGCATTTTAAAATGTGGGAGCTGTTGAAAATCATTATCAATTTGGAAAGTTTCACCTGAAAAAAATGTTTTCAGCAAAACAGTGTTCAAGTTAATCATTTCTCTTTGACTTTTTCCCTCTCTCTCCTTTTGTGAGCTTGTCACAGTGTTCAGAGGACACTCCAGACCAGTGAGGGGTTGAGTCACAACCTAGTCCATAGCCCTGAGTGCCTCACAGTACCTTGCTGTTGTAGCTCCCAACCTGAGATTCTCACAGCCAGCCTAAAAGCATGCAGGCCTGAGTGTCTATGTGGCTAGACACCCCTGGTTCACCATCTCTGACCCCAGCAGTCTGTCTACAACCACACAGCCCCACTCTGACTTCCACCACCCTTGGTGACTACTTGTAGGGTGACCCCAGCACACTCCTGGTCCTGAAGTTTCCCTATGCTGTGCGCTTTGTAGTTTCCAGCCCTCTCCTGGGCAGTTCAGAGAAATAATAAGATTTGTTTGTTCTTCTAAAGCAGTGTTTCCCAAACTTGGGCCGCCGCTTGTGGAGGGAAAGCCCCTGGAGTGCTGGGCCGGTTTGTTTACCTGCCACGTTCGCAGGTCTGGCTGATCACGGCTCTCACTGGCCGTGGTTTGCTGCTCCAGGCCAATGGGAGCTGCGGGAAGCGGTGACCATTATGTTGCTCCACCTGCGCCACTTCCCGCAGCTCCCATTGACCTGGAGCGGTGAACCGCGGCCAGTGAGAGCCGTGATCGGCCGAACCTGTGGACACAGCAGGTAAACAAACCGATCCGGCCTGCAAGGGGCTTTCCCTAAACAAGTGGCATCCCAAGTTTGGGAAACACTGCTCTAAAGACACACAACCCACCAGCTCGCCACATTAACTGGAGTTAACATTTACTTCAATTCAAATGCAGTGCTGGTGGTTTAGATTAATAGTAAAACAAATTTATTAACAAAAGAATATAGGGTTTTAAGTGAATTCAAGTATAAGAAATAAAGTTAGAAAAGGTTATAAACAAATAAAAGTGAAAACACACATCTAAAAGTCTAAAACATAATTTAGCAAGGTACAGGCTTTGTTGAAGATTATTTCCTCACCTATATTCAGTGGTAAAAGAAAAGAGAGCTTAATTTGTGTGATCAAAAGAACCACCTGCTCTTGACCCTGGAGGGAAAAAATGAACAAAAAGAGTTCAGTCTCTTCTGTATTGAGTTTAGTATTTTCAAAGACTCCTTCTCACTTATGTTTTTATCATTTGCTCTAAGGCTCTCCCTAGACTTTTGAAAAAATATTTTGATACATTTTCCCTGTAGAACTGAACAAACTAGTCACTCATGAATTTTACAGAGGCTTGTTGTGCTTCTTTGCACCGTCTCTTGGTTATAAATTTTAGATCCAAAAATCAAAGTGATGACATAAGAAAAAAGAGAGAACAGCAACTTATGACCTCTATGTCCTTAGGAAGCTGGTTCCACTGTGGCATAAATGCAGTGGCACATATACTGCAGTATTTGGGGCAGTTGGTAAATTTAATGTATGGCTCAGGGAATTGCTAATGAGATGGGGGGAAAACAACAAAAACGAACAAACAAAAACCTTTCCCCTACAAGTCAATTAGCCAAAATGAGGACACGGTCATTATTGACCAACTTGTTTCCATTTTTGATGACACATATGATGGCTGATTAGTGACCTGAGTAGGATAATATTTTAGTCTCAGTCCAGTTTTTAGGACACAGGAATCCACATCACAAAACTGCCATCACAAATGGCATCTTTATTGACATTCTCTGTGGAGAAGTGAAGGACCAAATGGGCATTGGAAACTCAAATATTGTCACCTGTCAGTTAGGACTGTGATACATTGGCGAGATGATGTGGGAAAACTTGCCCCAATGTTGTACCTATTTTGTCCATATATAAAGGACTTTACTTGTCAACACTATCAGTTAGGCACCTTTCATAAACACTATATTCAATTAAATATTTAGAGTTAAAAGTTTAACTGTACTTCCAAAGCATGGGCTGAAAATGTGTTACCTTTAATGAGCTCACTTGGAAAAGGCTACACAGATAAAACGGTTAATGGGTATTTCTGGCTTATTTACCTGTCAGGTGTACTTCCTAATTGAACTCTTCTTTTTACATTTTTGGCATGGTTCTCTGTTCCTTTAGGAAGATCTCTCACTGCTCAGTCATATAATTAAGTCTTGCTTTTTACCTTTAATGATTAATGATTACTATGCTATATATATATATGTGTGTGTGTATGTATATGTATATATATATATATATATATATATATATACACACACACACACACACACACACACACAAAATACAGCTGTGCACCTTCCCTCCTTCCTGTATCCCCAACACACATGCAGACCTTGTGGTAGAGAAGAAAAATGTGAATTAAGTTAGAATGTTAGTGAATGTGATTGTGATTCTTTAGGCTAATGGACACAGCGTTAAACTCTGCAATTTTCTCTGGCTCTCAGGTTGAGTACAAATGTGTGGTTCCTAGGATCACCATGCAAGATCCCCTTAAGTCTAGGCCTGTACTAAACTTTCACAGAATTGACTAATGACTGCTCTACACCTTCTATTACTACACACACACCTCTAAAGATGTACATCATGCTTGAGCTATGTAAAGGGGCCCTCTTTCTCACCACGCTTCCATATCTCACTGCCTTATGTATCTTTAATACAGCATTTCTTCATTATACTGCATACTGACTCTCTAAGAAATTCCATTGGAATTACAGAATTAATAAATGCCTCATGACTATTTTGGATTGTTTACCCAAGTATCCTTGCAGATCCATTCATGAATAAATTATCCATGGTCTGTTAGGTTAAACAAATTCTTGGGTGCTGGGTTTGTTTTATGCTATTCTCTCTGACATTTTGATGTTTTCTTTATCATATAGATATAATTTCTTTAGTATATTATATTTTACTTTAGCAAACCTCTAAAGGAATCAATTCTATAGTTTTGTCTAAGGGCTGGATTCTGATGCCCATACTCAGATTGACTTTCCAAGCAGCAAGTTCAGTGTGACTACCCTTGAAGTAAAGTGCTATGCAACATGAGAATTTGGACTACAGGATCAAGCCCTTAAAGTGATATGGGAAATCACAAGTAATATGAACAGCAGATTGAGTAGTTACTGTTATCAGTGGTTTAAAGACCACTGATAACGAGGTCAGCAATATCTTTTCTTTAAAAAGAAGGAAAACAAAGAAAACAATAAATCATCTAGCTCTTTTAAATGGAATAAAGAAGAAACTTGCCTTTCCTCCCATATCAATCAGTAGTTTCCATTGCAGACTGCCCTCTCATATATGATTTTTTTTAAAAAAAACTGGTGCCTTTTAACTCATCATCAGGGATCTAGCCATGCATGCTTTACCACTGAAATGACCATAAGTTACTGCAAACATAGCTGCCAGGTCTGTAATATTTCTTCACTGGCTAACTTCCCAGCTGTTAATGCCATCTGTCTGAAATTCAACCCAATGGGAACAGGAGTCTAGCTAATAGAGAAAATAGTGTGTTGTATTTTAAATTGTTTATCCTATTATTAACCAACAGCTCTGTCAATAGCAGAGGTAGTTCTGAGGTGCAAAATTTGAACCAGATCTAAACTTCCAAATTTCAGAGGTGCTCCAGCCTGTGGTCTTGATTTGGACCCATCTCAAGTAAACAGACATTTAATAATACTCTTAAATGCTAACTAAATATCTCATTTGGATAGTAACAATCAGCCTTTTGTGATTGGTGAGAGTACTCTGACAGCAATCAGCGAGTTGTAAAAATGTTAGCAAATCCTGAAAGTTTTGCAGAGTTTAGCATTAATTACTATTCTCTCCATAATTTGGACTAGTAGTGTTTTATTTGCTGTTCTTCTTTCAAAAATGTGTCATTCACCTACAGAGAAGAAACAGTGTCATGAGACTTGGGCAACCAATCATACACAATAAATAAATAGTGACCAGCCAACATGACCAGTCCACAGACATATCCTAGTGGGAAATTAGTCACCCAAACTTTGCTGAATACTCACAAATAAAAAATATATTCAAAGAACATCAAGATCACCTGTGAAATGATTTAACCATATTAAGAGGCAACATCCATAGTGAATATCATTCATAATGAATAGTTTGATAGTTCTGCCTTATACTACGTACTTCAAGTAACCATGCAAATTCAAATTTGTATTTTTCAATTTTTCTTATTCTAACAAAATATCAAAATGACCCTGTAGCGAGGTGCTTACCCGCTCTTGCCCTTCAGGGCTTAAAACAGCCCAGGAGAAGGCTGTGGCTGGGGCAAGAAGCCTGGCCTGATTGGGGGAAAGCAGGCTCAGCTGTGGCCCGGTCCCAATCAGGCCCAGCTGGCCCCTATAAGAGGCAGTGAGCCAGAAGCCCAGTCTTCCTCTGCCTGTAGAGGGAGATGGGCCTGGCTGCAGGGAGCTAGACACAGGGTACCTGGGGGGAGCAGGGCTGGGGAAAGGCAGAGGAGCTGGGGGAGCTCCTGCCTGGAAAGCCCCAGGCTGCAGCCTAGCATAAGGCCAGCAGGTACTAGGGGTTGCAGGGGGCAGCCCAGGGGTAGGCAAAGGCAGCAAGTCCAAACCCCTTTGCCTATGATGAGTGGCTGATACTGCAGTCTGCCCCAATTAACAGGGGCTAGATGGAGACTGGGCAGTAGCCAAAACTGAGGAAAAGTGGGGATAGTGGGTTGGGGGTTCTCCAGGGAGGGGATATCCAGATTGCTGGGGTACTGCCAGGAGGCAGCACCCCAGTTAAAAGGGCACCAGGGTCCAGGGAGGGGCATGGGGGCCAAGAGGACCAGCAGATCACCAGCCTGCAGAGGGCGCTCCTAGCTGGAATGAGCTAATTCCCAGAAGTGACCAGCAGGAGGCTCCGCAGGGGTGAGTCCACACCTCTACAGACCCACATGAGAAAATGACACATTCAAATATTTATAAAACTATATTAAAAAAATTAAATAAATGAGGCAGCCTGTCTCCATATCAGATCGAGATGTGACAAGTATAATCAAATCAACCTACCAAGAGAGGAGAAGGGGGCTTTCAAGTAAAATATGCATAGGAATCACTTCTGATTAATTTCTCTTTCTGGAATGATGGCAGAACACAAAACTCCTAGCACATGGCTTGAGTTTTGTGTTCCCTTTAGGATTGGCTGGTACAATGTTACGGGACCTGATACACAAAATAATGGCCTCATTCATTTTTATGGGATTTTGTATATATATGAAAGAGAGGGAAAGAGAACAAGGCTTTTACTAACCTTTGAAGAGGCTCCCACTCCATGCACGTTTCCCATAAAAAAAAGTACAAGTGCTGAGTAGTGAAAGAGGTCAAATAATGGACTAGGAACACTTGAAGAGATTAGGAGGATGTTTTCTCTCTTACTGTAATAGGAGCTATGTAAGAAAGAATTATTCATGTCAGCTGAAGGATTTTTGTGCTTCTATATTAATTTCTATTATTGAACACCCATCCCACGTCTGTTTTGGTGCCATTTGGGTAACTAATTTCTACCAAGTGTTAATTCAGAGGCATCTGGATGGAGGGTAGACAATTTACTGTGTTGTCTAGTTCCATCCTTTTAACACATAGCCACCATTACTTACTGTTGATTGTACTACATTGACATTATTGCCTTTGAAAACAAAGCACAATCTCAGAAACTTGAGGATAGAATGCTTCCAATGCAGCAATCCTGGCACTAATTTCATTTCTGTGAATCCCCAACCCTGAAAAATGTTTAATTCACTCTGCTATATATTTCTTGAAATTTTGCTTTTTAAAAACTATGCAAGGCACCTTGTCCTCTGTACTACAGCAGAGAAGGATACTGACTGTTTGAGAGCTAGTTCACATACCTGTGGTGATGAGAACATAATGGTGTTGCTTTCTTCCATGCAGCTCCATAAAGTTAATAACTTGGTTTTTATGGAGAAGATAGTCTGAGGAAGAATATAGTGACATGGGTCAGCTCTACTCATGAATGTGTATGTTAGGATGCATAACTCTCAACTCTGACTCATTTCAAGGGCCATCATCACCACTCACTTTAGTCCCAAAGTCCCTGCATCACACACAAATCTGGTGACCCCTCTTGTTCATTATTGAAAAATATTTACATCAGAAAATGTGGCTATAAGAATAGGTATATATTGGATTCTATTTTTAAGTTTTCTATGTGAATAAAAAGTTTTTGTGCCCCACATTCTGGGTCGTTGTCACACATTTGAGCTTTAGCAGATTGAGAAATATGTTAGGGTACTATGTTTGCAGGGAAGACAATCAACCAGACAAAGAAAGAAAAAGTCCCATAATTACATAACTGAACTTCCAGCTGTAGACAATTAAAGATTTAACATATTAACAATGAGAATCCTTCAAACAGGAGGAAGAAAGGTAATTGGCATAAACTCCGCTCTCTGTGGAGATAATGGCTATAATCAACATTTTGGCCTATCAGCCTTTATGAGGTGGTCATCATCATAAAGAAAATGGATGGCTCTGGAGGGCAAGTTAAGTGCAATTTCAGATCACTTTGAGCACATAGTGCAATAATGTATGTTTTAAAAAGAAACAATGAGGATGTTTTATCAGGGTATCACCATCCTTTGTTGCCAGAAAAGAGGAGCAGAAGACCGCCAGGAAGATAAATACTCAACTGTGAGAAGCATAGTCTTATTAGAGGGTACTAGTAAGCCTTTGGATTGATTGGCTAGTCTCCTCCAGCCCAGGGCCTCCGAGGTTATGCAACCCATGTTGCTTTTTGAAAGAACTGATTGTTACATAAGTCAACTTTCACACCAAAACAAACCAGGTTCCCATTTGGGCACCAGTTTCATAGGTTCCAAGGCCAGAAGGGACAGTGTGATCATCTAGTCTGATCTCCTGTATAGCACAGGCCATAGAACTTCCTCAATATAATTCCTAGAGCAGATCTTTTAGAGGGTAATAATTGGAGATATACCAATCTCCTAGAACTGGAAGGGACCTTGAAAGGTCATCAAGTCCAGCCCCCTGCCTTCACTAGCAGGACCAATTTTTGCCCCAGATCCCTAAGTGGCCTCCTCAAGGATTGAACTCACAACCTTGGGTTTAGCAGGCCAATGCTCAAACCACTGAGCGATCCCTCCCATGATTGAAAAATATCCAATCTTGACATCACAACCCTTGGAATGTTCCAATGGGTAATTACTCTCACTATTAAAACACAATTTCCCATCTGAATCTGTCTAACTCCAACTTCTAGCCATTGGATTGTGCTATACCTTACTCTGCTAGACTGAAGAACCCACTATCAAATATTTATTGCCCATGTTGGTACTTAAAAATTGTAATCGTCACCCAAAGGGAGGTTAAGAAGGTTAAGACCTTCTCTTTGGTAAGCTAAATAAATTGAGCTTCTTGAGTCTATCACTATATCATAGAATCATAGAATTCAAGATCAGAAGGGACCATTATGATCATCTAGTCTGACCTCCTGCAAGATGCAGGCCACATAAGCCGATCCACCCACTCCTTAAGCAAGCGACCCCTGCCCCATGCTTCGGAGGAAGGCGAAAAACCTCCAGGGCCACTGCCAATCTACCCTGGAGGAAAATTCCTTCCCGACCCCAAATATGGCATGTTTTTCTAATTTTTTAATCATTCTCATGGCTCTTCTCTGAACCCTCTATGGATTGCTGCTAAGTAGACACCGAACTGCCTCTTATTTACCCTGGCAACTCCACAGGTCTGGAACCCTTACATCAGGGGAAGAAACATCCGTACCTCAGGTTTCTATTTTATATATACTGGTAATTATTACTAAACTAAATAACTAACCAAAAAGGATAAAATACTGTACTTTTCCACAGACACTATTCTAGGTTCTAGCCACTCCTGAACATGTGCATATACACTCACACATTGTATCAGTCATCAGCTTGAGTTTAAAAAAAAAAGTGCAGGAATGCTGAGGTGGAGACATCCCTATACTAATAAAAGATGGAAAAAGAAACAAAACCAACTTGGTTAATTCTTATACAGGATGGCTGTCATGACTCTTGTTTCATTCAGCTTCAGGAAGCTGGTACATGGTTGAAAAGGTTAGTGGGTGGTCTTGTCAGATCTCAGATGTTTTAGTATCGACAGTTTGGCTGGCTGACTGGCCAGAGATTATTTGTTTTTAAATTTCAAATATTAGATGTTGCACGTTGTTGGGCTCCAACCATTGGTGGTCATCCAGGAGGATGAAAGAAGCACATGCCTCTTGGTCAGGCATTCAGACACTGGCAGCAGCTATGGGAGGCAAGCAAGCCAAACAATTCAGGAACTAAAAGTAAAGCTTCTTCCTTTAATTCAGTTTTTGAAGATAGCAAGCTGGTTAGAATTTCCTGTTGGGAACTTCCCACTTCTTAATGAATCTGAATGGGACACTCTCCTACGATTACTGGCATCACCCTATGGGGTGGGATTCTGTCAACTTTATGTTGACAAAAAACCTCTCACTGCAATAATTTCAGGCTCAGAAAGTCCAGGGATCCAAAAAATAGATTCAGTCAGTCAGTCATTAGGTCTGCAGGAATTCCGAGACATTTGAGATCATGGGTCAGTCCATAGGCATTATGACCATAGACCATCCTAAAAAAAACAAACAAATAAAAAATAATGTAAAAAATGTAAAGGTGGTAAAAGATTGGAATTGAAATAATAAGAAAACACTAATGATATATTCACTCAGCCATGCATGTGAAGAGACAGCTATTCTACAGACAGATACATAAAATTTTCTTTTATATTTTGATACTCAAAAACCAACTTTTGAATAGCATTTTTAAACCAAAAGTCTGGGTGAAATGTTAGACTATACCTCATCAGAGTAAAAAGTCTTTTCCTCCTAACCACTGTATATCAGGATTTAATTTTTATATGCGGGCCTATCTGCCTCACACAAGGTTTGTGCAGTTTTACAGTATTGGTTGTCACCAACATAAACCCAGTAATATAGGTTTAGGAAAAGATAAGGAGAGTTGCAGCAATTTTATCTAAGTTGATGCCTTATATTTAAATATGAGACTATAGTTTTAAATATCGGATTATCAGAGCATGCTTATTTGCTATCAGTATTTTTATGTACCTTATTTAATTGCTCCCACTCCCTGTTGCCCAAGACTCGATAGTCATAATTTACTCTACAATAGGGTCATTTAGGATTTTTCATTCACAAGCAGAGATACAGCTCAGCTATTACTTCCCCAAATGAACAGAGATAAGGGATAAGTAGGAGATTCTCTTCCTTCATTTGAAGTAGCATGAGAGTTTGCAGAGACACATTTGAGCAGGTCTGCACGTGTTATAATTTTTTGAAGCACACAGATACTGTGATGACATTGGTTTATGAATGTAGATTACATTCAATAGACAGCAGTGCCCAGACAATCTTTCCTGAAAGTAGCTATCTAATTGTGAAGATGGGTAAAAAATAAGATGATATTTTGAAGATATTCTCTAGTCTCATGTGGCAATGCAGACTGAGGCCTGGATTTAATTTTCTGGAGAGAGCTATTGGGTTTGTAGGTAAATCCAGACTACCAGGGCTAGAGGTTCTAAATTCTACTTCTGCCTGATCAGAGATTTCAATCTTGACATGTAGCTTTCCAAGGAGATCGGCTTGAGATTGGATTTGGGTCAGGATGGTCTGGCCATATTTAATACAATAACATAAGCAGAATATGATTACTTGTCTCACAATCACAGACAAACTTAGCAAGAGTTGCCAGGATATCACAGAAAAACCCTGCAGATTCTGAAATAAGGGGGGATGTGTAAAATTCATCTTTACTGTAATCATTTCATAACAAGTTTGACCTATTTGCTTTGTAGCTAAAAATCTGTCCTTCTCACAGACTCCTATATTTCCCCAGTTACAGAAGTATTCAAAGTTCATTGAATTGTGAGCATCTATTTCTAGTTCATTCATAATAGTCTCTCCCAGCTGAATCTGCTTCCGTTTCATTGAGGCTGTATCCTCTCTTTGTCAGAATCCAGTTTGATACAGGCATCAGTGTCCCAAGAGGAGATTGAAATTATATATCACTTTACTTGTTACCAAATATTATCTGGAAAAAATTCAGAATGAGGTAATAAGATACACACATTTTCATTGTATATAATATGGTGATCCTTGCCAGGCAATGGTATCCCTGCTTGCCTTCTGTCTCAGTATCTGAGTGAAGAAGGAATCTGGACAGTTGGTTCAGATTTGGTCTAGGTATGACTGAGGTGATACTGTCCAGCATGGGGAAGCATTTTGAAAAACTGACAGGAATTCTGGCTTCACACTCAGCTTTAGGGTATCTATTTTCTCCTTGTCAAGATGGTGAGTAAGCTCAAGGTGCTATTAGATGCCTTTCTGCTCCTGGAATTCACAGGTAGCAACAGGGGCTAGAAATGCCTCCCGCCACCACTGCTCTTCCAAATTTCATTTAGCAAAAAGACTGGCTCTCTCCTCGAGATCTAGCATTAAAGATCCAGACCCTTTTCACTTCCAGACTACACCACAGTACAACATACTAGCCAGTGTTACTTGTAAGTCTGCCCAGAAACTGTTGCAGTTTCAGAATACAGTAACTCCTCACTTACCATCCTCCCGCTTAACGTTGTTTTGAAGTTATGTTGCTGCTCCATTAGGGAACATACTCATTTAGAGTTGTGCAATGCTCCCTTATAACGTCGCTTGGCTGACTTTACAAGGGAGCATTGCACAAGTTCCTCACCTCTGCCTCCTCCCCCTCCTTTCCTCCCTCTCTCCCAGTGCTTCCCCCACCACCAAACAGCTGTTTGGTGGCGCTTAGGACTTTCTGGGAGGGAGGGAGGGAGCGTGTGGGGAAGCTGCCTCTCCCAGCCCCCCGGCAGGCTGGGCCACCCGGAATGCAGGGGCTTTAGGGGCTGCAGGGCCCTTGGCTAAGGGGGCCCTGGCCTGCAGCTCTAAAGCCCCTTTTGGAATGTGGCCCTGCGAGCACGGGCCGGAGGACTCAAGAGGAGCAGGGCCAGCTGCACAGCCAGAGAGAAGCGCCGCTTCTCTCCAGCCGGCTTTGAAGGGGAAAGCACCACTTCTTTCTGGCCACTGGCTGCACGGCTGCCCCACTCCTCCTGAGTCCTCCGGCCTGTGCTCGCAGGGCCTCATTCCGAAAGGGGCTTTAGAGCTGCAGGCCAGGGCCCCAGGGCCCCCTTAGCCAAGGGCCCTGCAGCCCCTAAAGTCCCTGCATTTCGAGTGGCCCTGCCTGCTGGGGGGGAGCTCCCAGAATCGCAGCCATAGGGGTGGTGCCGCACCACTCAGAGCCACCTGAACACCCCCCTGCACCAAACAGAAGCTGCCCCAGGTAAGAGCTCTGCACTTCCTGCCTGCCCCATCCCTGAGCCTCCTCCCGCACCCTAACTCCTTCCCAGACCCCGCACCCCCAGCCCTGAGCCCCAGGGGTAAGCCAGGGCACCTCCCCACCATAGTACAGTACTGTACAATATATAATGCCTTTTGTCTGCACCCCAAAAATTTCCTTGGAACCTAACCCCCCGCATTTACATTAAATCCTTTGGGAAAATTGGATTTGTTTAACATCATTTCACTTAAAGCTGCATTCTTCAGGAACATAACTACAATGTTAAGTGAGGAGCGACAAAGAGTCGTGTGGCACTTTTTAGACTAACAGAAGTATTGGAACATAAGCTTTCGTGGGTGAATACCCACTTCGAGAGACGCATGTATTCACCCACGAAAGCTTATGCTCCAGTACTTCTGTTAGTCTATTAGGTGCCACAGGACTCTTTGTCACTTTTTACAGATCCAGACTAACACAGCTACCCCTCTGTTAAGTGAGGAGTTACTGTACAGCAGCTTTCCTTCTAGTCAGCGCAGATCAATGAGACCACATCTTTCCAATGCTCTGTACTCTCCACTGACTGCCAGTTCAATTCAGTGTTTAATTCTAAGTTCTGATGTTAGGCCTTAGAGCTACACTGTCTCACAATGCCTGTCTCCAGGAATGACCCTAGACCAAATGGCGCCCCAGGTGAGGAGTGTCTTTCGTGCTCCTCCTTTCATTTGTTAAACTTTTGAATATCTTACAGCACCCCAGGCAGTCTCCTGGGTCGCTTGCCCCTAAATCTGGCCCTGCCTGTCTCCTCCCACTCTCCTGAGGAGGATTTGGCTTTGATTCTGAAGGTAGAATTTTTAGGGAGAGGATGCACATGCACCCCACTGACTAGAATTCATTCCAGCTGGGGATCCATCTGAGCAGAAGTGTAGGAGAGAATAAAAGATTCATCTCTTTGCTCTAACTTTCCCCTTCCTGCATTTTAGAGTGGACCTGCCAACACTATCTGAATGCTATCAGGTTTTGTTCTGTTTTCCACATAAGCAGTTTTAAACAAAGATTAGGAGGAGGAGCTCACTTTCCACCATGGTGGAGAATTTCTGTGTTTCAGTGTCATAGACAGGAAGCCCACATACTATGCTGACTGCCATCACAGAAAGGAGTAGGAGGAAAAGAAATACATAATTGAGTAAAATAACTAGTTACAAATAAGTTTCAAAATGCAGTCTAACATTGCTAGTTACCTTTACTCTTTGTGTGACAACACTGATCATTAAGCAGTTGTGTCACATGACACTTTCCTGACCAGTGTGCGCTTGAAGAAAAGGCTCACTGCTGCAGGTAGAAATAAAATCAATATACTCCTGGTGACACATATCTGATTGATTGCCATTGTTAAACATGTGCTTTCTTTACTTCCACCTTCATCAAGAATGGTGATCCCATTAAGATTCAGATGATCTTTCCTACATATTGTGCTAATGCATTCCAAGTCTATCAGCATTTCCAGCAGGGCCAGAGAAATGTCAGGGGGCATAGGGAATGAGTGAGGGACTGAGAATGATGTGGAGTAAGCAAGAGAAAAGGAATGGGAGAGGGAAGCAATAGAAAGGGCATGGGAGTGTTACAGGAAGGGTAGGAGTGACAAGTAAGGGGAAAGAGAAGATATTGAAGGAGAAAAGAGGAGGATATAGGTTATGTACAGAGGGCCTGGCTTTTTCTTCTTTCTCTTTCTGGGCCCAGCAATTCTCCTGCCAGCTTAGATTGTCATCAATAAAACTGCTTCCTCACAATTACAATGTGTATCTGGAAACTAGCCACCCTTCTTGTTTAACCACAGTACATGCTTTGGAAATTTCATTTAAATGTCAGAACTGTCTGTTTGAATTGAATTGAATTCTATGTAACTGTTTTCTTTTACCGAAGTCAACCTGCAGTGCCAAAACCGCTGCTGATTCTTCTAACGTTTAACTTCTTCCTCCCAAATCTGGCTTTCTGTAATATGTCAAAATCCACTCTCTCGTCATAACTAAATGCCATTTAAAAAAAAAAGCCATGGGGTGGGATTTGCAAAAGCACTGACAACTAGCCTAAACACTGCATTTAAAACTGACCATTGTTGCATCACAGAACTTCTCACATCCAGCAGCTCAGTGACTCATGACATAAACCAGTACAATACTCTATTTGTCTCACCAGACTTCAGTGCCATGTTCCCTCCATTTACTTCATCTTATTGGTTCATGAGGAACAAAGCATCATGTTCCACAGCACTACCAGTGGCTCAGCCCTGCCTTCTCCCTGCCGTCTATATTTCACAATGACTGGGGTTTGCAACAGCCTCTGCGGAAGATGAAGCTGCGTGGTTTTCTTGTGAACTACCAATGAATCAAGGATATTCAACAGTTTTGTAGAAAAGCAGATGGACTTTTAAAATAATTATTTTCATACTGATATAAATATTTTTAAGCTACCTCCAAATTTTTGAAGTGCTCGTCATTCATTTTGTTCAGCAACCATTAAAATGACCAGTGTAGCATCTCACTGGAAGACCTTTCAGAATCTTATCTATTAATAAGTGGAAAACAGTTGGTACAAAAGCCACACCATATGGTAGTCTGTGATATAAATAGTGATATAGACCTATATGAGTGTTCATGTCACCAGTATCTCTGGATTTTTTCAATCATTATTGTTTATATATAAAAACATGAGAGTTCAATTCAGAGGACTTCTGTCCCCCATAAACACTTCTTCTGGTCTGGACATAGATTTTTGATGCACTTCCAGGTCCAGGCTGATTCAGTTTATAATCACTGGATAAATGAGTGGACCAGTGTAGTATGGACTAGTACTGTTTGTGTAGCCCACTCTGAATAACCTGCTTTCCCTGTGATATCTGAACTTTTTCAGCCTTCTCGGCTGTTTTGCTCTATTATTTTTTAGAATATATGGCACAGAGTTTGGTTTTGAACAACTTTGGAATACTTCATTGCTGTACTTCTGCAGTATTTTACATACTGAAATGTCCTAACAATATTCAATTTATTGTGCAAAGCATGGGGTGAAATCCTGTACCCAATGAAGTCAATGACAAAACTTACATTAATTTCTGTAGGGTCAATATTTCTCCAATAGTATTTGAAGAGCAGTATTTCCTATATACAGATTTAACCTTCTGTTGATATAACTAGAAGATAGGCAGAAACTGGCTCTAACAAGGCCAATGCATTACTTGTCATGGCAACCTTGTCATATGAGTGTCGAAGGTCACTGTCACCTCTAGTTTTCCAATCTCAGACACTGCTGGAACTATAAACATTTTTAGCTTGTCATTCAAGTCTTGAAGTGACATTTTCTTAAACTTTTCTTATATAGTTTTTCAGGTAGGAATGATATAAATGTGCCTGTGTCCAATTCCATAACAGTGGGCTGGCTTTATGTTCTATCTTCAGTAATAACTTATGTGGCCTTTTGATTTTACAGTCTTCAGAATAGGACTAGACAATTCACTGAATCCCTTTTCTCAGCAATTTTGTTTACTCTTGCTATTAGTCTATACTTGGTTTAGTTTGGATACCTTGGTGGTTTTGTGTTTTGTTTTGTTTTTATAAACTTGCTTTGTTTCTTTCTTCCTAGCTGGCATTTATTTATTTTCTGTGCTGATTTGCTTTTTTTGTGTGTCCACCTAAAGTGTCCAATCCCATGACATTTTGCATTTGTATAATAAGATACATCACGTGGATATTTTTGTTTGCTTCAATGACAACATTTTAGTTGTGTTAGTTTACCTCATGAATTAGGCACTATACATTTTAAATCATTAGCCTGATTCTCTATAGTCTCACAGCTCATAAACATCCACATCCTTCTGTTAATTTTGCTTGGACTAGTAGCTTCCTTGTTTTTAATATGGATTTATCCTACAGAGTTCTCTATAGATCCTCTAATAATTGTTCAAAGTGGTAATACTCAGTCATTTGTCTTAGCTCTGCTAACAATGGGAATAACAATCACCTTGTTTGGTTTCCTTTGCTGTAATGCACATCATTCAGAGATCATTGGCTTTGTAGCTTGGTGTATTTTAACCAAACACACATTTCTTCTTTTTTTTATGTTGAAACTCTTAAGACACTAGTGGCATGAGAATTTAGAGTGCAGATGTGGGTTATAAGGGCTTGAATCTGCAAGTTCCCTCAATTCCATGACACCGAAGCTGTGCAGCATCTTGCACCAAATACGCACAGGTATATGCATCCATTCACCTCTAATCTAGAAATGTGGGGCTCAATCCTCAGCTGCTCCGAGTTGACGCTCATATTCTTTATAACACACGGCACAGGATGTTGTCATACTCATTGCAGTTGCGAAGGTGGAAGTGGAAAAGTAGCTCTAAAACACCTTTCTATTCTCCCAATCCTAGTCTGACTGGGAGCTGAAGTGGCTCTGAGGCTGCTCTAAATTACCCCAGCTACAGCCAGCAGCTGCCCAATCTGAATATCTATGGAACAGTGTGTGCTTCACACACACACACCCCCCGCTCCCCTCACACTGCCTTCCATGCCATCTTTGCTGCCCCTCAGGATTCCCCTAGGTCATGGTGAATCCTTAGCTGCTCCTTTACAACAGTTTTCTAGTGACTTTGTGCTGCTGTCAGAAAGGGGCCTAAGATTTAGCCAATGGCCTCCCCTCATATTTTCATCAAAAAAAGTGATGGTCTAGCTCTTCCACATACTCTCCCCAATCTTTCTGTTTTCCTATATGCTTTCATAGGGGAAAGTACCCAGCAAATTATTTCCTTCCTTTTTCTTTTTCAAGTTTATACAGTGGAAATGTAACCAAACTGTATTCTTGAGTTATTTATGTGAAAGAAATTGAAATCAGTCACTTACAAATTATGTAAACTGATTTTACACAGCCTACTGAATTTCAAACGTCAATAAGACCACTTTAAACATCATAATTCCTGTTTCTGGGGTTTTATAGCCTTTTCCCCCTAAACTTTATTTTCTCTTAGAAAGAACAAGATCATCACATTTTTTTAAACTCAATGTGATTTTATTATTGAATAGGGGGTGGGATGAACTTACACCAGAGCTGAATTTGGACCATCAGTTTTTGTTAAGCAGTATTGAAAAAACTATATTCTACTTTTGAGTTTCTACTCAATGTCTTACTTTAGGTTTTACACTGGTGTAAATAGAAGCAGCATTTGACCTATATATGGTATGTTAAATATCCACCTTAAAAATACTCAAATACAATACTGCACCATTTAGTAACAATGGTCTTATCATGGCAGAAACTAAGGGATGAGATTGACTGGAAGGACTGTATTTCCTGAAGATCACATTGAAGTCACATGCAATGCTCTGGGAAGAGAGTTTGTAGGTCTATTGCCTTATCTGTCAAATGTGCAAACACTTATTCACTTAAAAAAAGTATGAACAATCTTCTTCAAGGCACTTTACCACAGCTTGCTCCTCCAGGTTGAAATAAATTTTCCATCGTTTATATTTTACTGTCATGAATCTTCAGAGTCCATCTGAACTTTATCATAAATTTTAGAGTTGACATGGCAGCCAGTGTAAATTATGCAGACAAATTCACTATAACATATCCATGTATATCTATAGATACATATATAGTGCAGTGTTCCTATAGAGTGTCTGTGTGAGTATATATAATATACATAATGAGTGTTAGTACAGGCTCACAGATCACTAAAATGGATTGATCAGAATTGCAAGGTTTTTTGTTTCTTCACAGAAAGTTAGTTGGAGCACATTGATGGGGTACTTGATTTATCTCTGCTGAAATCCTGGTGGTGCATCTTATATTCCTTTGGCTGCTCCTTTTATTACTGAAAAAGTCTACTATTTCCGGAAAGCTTCCAAAAATACTGTCTACCCTTTCTTGAAAAGGTTTACAAGATGACAAATTATGTTCCAATTGAGAGCTAGGAACTCTGTTATATGTAGACAACTATATTTTCTATTTGTTATTTCAGGACTTCTTATCAAGTGTCTGAATGAGTGATCATCAGTGAACTTTATTTTCATATGTCCTTCCATTTTGAAGGAAGCTTTATTTGCACATAAATAATAATGACACAGAAAGTTAAAATTTAACTGTCATTTTTTTCATTACATCATTATTATTTGTTATTCCCTGACAATTTACTATGTACAGAAGTCTTAATAGTTCTATTTGTCAGGATTTATATAGTAAGAAGCACTGTACCTCATTACAATGCACTGTCAATGTACAACTTTGTGGGTCTTGGTGCAGCATATGATACAGGTGTTAATGGAAGATTAGGCTGCTAATGCTAAAAGTAAACAAACAGAATTAATGCAGAGTCTAAACAAGGTCAAATAAATCCTCAGACAAGATTAGATGACTTGAAAGTGCTATTGCAGTAATTATGTGCTGGATCTCTCCACCCTGCTACATCAAGCCCCCAATTACAAATGATGTAATGGTTTTCTTTCTGATAAGAAACCAGCAGCATTCCTAGAATAAGATAAAATATGATTGTTTTTATAACTCCTTTTTTACAAATGCCCTGCTAGGGTCTGATGAGCCCTCTGGATCAACCTCAGATATATAGGTCAAATAATTTCAAATAAGGCACTACACACTATCATTTTGCCCTAAAGTTTGCTCCTATTTTCTTTGGGTTACATAGGTTTGAATAGCACATTAGGACAACAGAACCTCCAGCAAACCCTAGGATGTTGTGACGAGCCATGAAAACATTAACAAACAGCAAAGCTCCACAATAGCTTCATACACTGTCTGTAGGTTGTCAGGGGTAAAGCTGTCCACGGCCGCCCAGAGGGGGGGCAAAGGGGGCAATTTGCCCCAGGCCCCGGGCTCCGCAGGGGCCCCCAAGAGAACAGCGGAGGCTCCCGCCTCCGCCCCTCTCCTGGAGCCTCAGCGCATCAAACGCCGTGTCTCCGCCAGGTCCCCTGAGCCCCACCCCGCTCAGAGCCGCGTGGGGAGGGGGCGGGGCTGGGAGCTCTGGGCTGAGCTCGGCTCCCTCCGCTCGGCGTGGCGCCCCCCCCCCCGCCCCCTCACCCCACGGCTCTGAGCGGGACGGAGCTCAGGCCCCGCCGGCCACACGCTGCGGCTGTTCCGGCGAGGCGCTGAGACTCCGGGTGAGGAGGGAGCCGGGGGTAAGAGGTTGGGGCGGGTGGAAGCGGCCGCCGCCGGCGCAGCCCGGTCTCGGCGGTAATTTGGCGGGGGCCTTCAGTTCTGGGACCCGCCGCAAAGTGCCTGAAGACCCATGGCGGGACCCCGCCGCCACTACCGCCAAGACCGGGCTGCACGTCGGCGGCGGGTCCCGCTTCGGCGGTAATTCGGCGGAGGGGGGCTCCAGCCACGGGTCTTCGGGGCACTTCGGCGGCGGGTCCCGGAACGGAAGGGCCCCCCCGCCGCCGAAGACTCCGGGCCCCCGGAATCCTCTGGGCGGCCCTGAAGCTGTCCATCTTAGTACTGATGCTTTCTATGTACAAAACCTTCTTATTTGGGTTTTGTTCAGGTAAGGGGTGAATTTCAGCTTTTGAGAATTAGTAATAGCAAAATAACAATTTTAGTTCATATTCCCTATACTGCAAAAATCCTGGAAGCTTGAAGAGTACCTAGACAGCCCCAAGCTTAGCTATTTCGGGTCTGGCTATATGTGGAGCCAAGAACTGTGAAATCCTGTCCTTCCAGAACATTGATTGTGAAGATGTGTGCACTCATTATTATATGACAATTACAGGAAAATTATTATTTCCAGGAATAGCCACACAGCCCTTCCCCCACTACTGAAACACCTCAGCACTGCTACCACTCAGTATGTGTGAGTGCACACCCACACGTACTGAGTAGTGGATCTTAAATGCTAAAGTTAAACCCATTTAAAATATAAAATATTTTTTAAGAAGTTAGAAAAAACAATTGCAGTACAACTGAAAAGGCAGATCTACATTTCACAGGCTTCAGAACAATGTTTCACTGATTTACACTTACAAAATCATGTGATGCCAAATGACAGACTGTCACATAGAATTAAATCAGGCTGAATAATACTTGTCAAGAAATATATTGGATAAATAAGTTTTTGGGGTTTTTTTTGACCAGCTGATGAGCTGGATGAAAAATGTCCATTGAAAAACATATTAAATATATTTTTCAGTAAATAATTGTATCCACTATTTAACCATATTATCTATCTATCTATCTATCTATAACAATCAGTGGTACATCTGAAGGTGAAAAATACATGTCTTATAAAAATGCCATAAGATAAACAGGGTTTATTTTGGACTAGCTGTAAGTAAAATGTTAGGGCTGAAGATTATTTAACAAAATGTGTAATAATAACTGAAATGACAAAGAAAATGCCATAATTCATTCCACATATGAAATACCTAGAATTATCTGTTATAAGATGGGTGCTTCCTGGTTTGTTAAAAAGTATTGCACTAAAGAAGGCTACATGAAAATGATTTATGTGGGCAATAAAGTTTGTCAGTGGTCCAGATGAAAGAATTCCAAACTTTAGAGCATAAACCAATGAAATCAGGGGTCAGCATATACAGCAGCTTCTAAGCAATGCAGACTCTCCTCTCCTCAAGCTGCCATGGCCCAAATGTGAGACTCAGTGGGTGCAAAAACCCCAAATGAGGTGCACAGAAACTGTATCTGTGCAGAAGACTTAAAATGCTGTGGGTTTCCTTCCTCTGGTATAAATGGCTTTTTCTATACCCTCGGTCTCATGATTCTCTATTTCCCATGTAATTATGAACCATAAAAGAGATGGAACCTCTAATCTGTGTGGCATATAAGTAACTTCAGGACTAAATGAGCAATGCCCCTTATTTGAGAAACATGGAGATTCAGGACTATGTGACACTCAGTGACTTGACATGGTAAAAGAATCACTACTGTATATCAGCCTGAGAAATGAAAATATAACTTATGGCTTCTCTGCCAAAAAAGGTGGCATAGGGATAACTACCATAAATTAGTTTTCTCACTTTAAATTCTACTGGAGAAAAGGGACAGCTAGTTTTTACATTTAGGTAGCTAGGCAAGGTCAGCAGTATATCCTGAGCTCACCTACCTATATTTTGGTTAAAACTATCTCTGCCTTGTCTCTACTAGGATTTTACTGTGTGATAGATATTGTACATAGTTATCTCACTGTAAAACTCACTTTATTTTATTTTTTTTATTTATTTTTTGGGCAGTGAAGACATGGCCTCAGTCTATATTGGAAGCCAAATGGGACTATTTGTGTGAGTGAAGTGAGCAGGAGTTAGTGCTGTATAGATCATACTTAGCGAAATCATCAACAGTAAAATGGAGGAAAATACAAAGAGGACATTTGAAATATGAAGAGGACATACTCTTTTGAAAAAAAAACATGACTTGAAAAATATTAGCAGAAGAGCAGGTTTTACATGTTTAATAGTAGTTTGGAAAATTTCCTGCCAGCAGATGTGTATTGCTAAAGGACCATTTTCTTTATTGCAATAACAGATGTACATAATTGTATCAAAAAGAAAGTGACATTGGCTAACATGAAGCCCATATGCTTTTTGTTTTAAGGTAAAAAGGTAGTTATGTTAAAACTGTTCTGCCAACATTGGTTCATTTGAAATGTCAGGCTGTTTCTTTCTAATCTAAAAGTTATAGCCTGAAACGCTATCTGATTTAAAATTCAAATGTACAGGTCACTATAAACTTCTACAGTGGTGAACAGATGTTCCTGTGAGCTTTACTTAGCTATGGAGTACTTTAAAAAAATCCATGTCAGTGGAATGTCAAAATTAAACTTCCAAAGGAAACGCCAAAGGGCTCAGTCGAAACTCCAGCATCTGACAAAAATTTTAAATTTTGTTATTAGTTTTTGCTGTGACCCTTTGTTCCTTGTCCCCTTTGTTTCAAATGGTATTAAAATCACAGACTACTTATTTCTGTAAGAACTTCTATTGACTTAGAAGCAAAGTTCCCAGTGTCCCAGTTAAAAATGTGGTTTTATTTGTGTGTGTGAGTGTGTGTTTTCCAATTTAAAATATTTTTATCTGCTAGGGTGTCCCGGGCCACATGTTTTCACTTGATTAAATACATCGTGACATTTCAGCAATGATGATCATAACAATCTTCATTTTAAAAAAAAAACAGAAAAAGAAAAACACACTATCATCATTTCCGTTTTCAAGGACACGTGAGGCTGTTTCTTAGCTCATCAAATGGTGAGGAAAAATAGAAGTTACAGAGATGGTTGATCAAAAAAGTGTGACTTTCTTAAGTTAAAAACAATTAGCAATGAACACCTAAGGCCAAATTCTGATCTCAGCTACACCAGCTCAGTTCCAGAGTAACTCCATGGAAGTCAATGGATATAGTTAGAGCCATACTATTATAACTGAGATCAGAATCAGGACCTTTGTCTTTTACTTCATTCACTCTTTCTAGATACTACAAGAGTCTTAAAACCATAATAATCTTACTAATACTTTGTGCTACACTGTCATATATTTTTTACCTTCCTCTGTCTCCCTGAAGCATACAGGATCAAATGATTCTTTGCTTCAAATTCCCTGTATACATTGTAGTGTATTATAAAAAAACATACTAATATTTTAAAATGCCAATGATGATTCAAGAGTATCATTTTTCTTTATTTAGAGATACAATGTAGCTTTGACAGAAGGCTTGTGTATGAGGCAGTGCATAATTTCACAGTCCTACCTCTCTGCAACAGAATAGGGACATACTCCGCTCCAGCCTTTTATCTGATGCAACATATGTTCCCTGATATGCTAGCCAGTGCCTATCACCCACCCTTCCCATTGATACCCCTACCACATATGGACCTTAAGTAGCACCAATCATATAGATGGTGCTGTAAAATAGTGGGTCCCTGCCCCAGACAGATTATAGTCTAAAGCAGTGGTTCCCAAACTGGGGTTTGTGAATCCCTGGGGGTTCACAAAATGTTACAGGGGGTTCTTGGAAAAAAATTCCCTAATGGCAGACACAGCTGTCCCTAGGAACTCCGGGCACCATGTGGCCAGCAGCCCCTGGACTTCCAAGAGCTAAGCAGATCAAAGCAAGCATATCACATTGAGGAGTAGAGTGACCAGATGTCCCAATTGTATAGGGACAGTCCCAATTTTGGGGGCTTTTTCTTACATAGGCACCTATTACCCCCCTCCCGCTGTCCTGATTTTTTTATACTTGCTGTCTGGTCACCCTACTGAGGAGATTTAAACTTCAAGACTCCTTATAAGAAATGAAAAGGGAGGTGGATATTTTTTGCTGTTTTTAAAATTAAATAGGCAGCTAGTATTGTTTTTAAAATGATTGTGAAGAACAAGTTTAAGCTTTGTTGTAACATGCATTGTTTGCCTGGACTGTTCAAGACCTGAATGCTTGTGTAGGAGGAACTCTTTGAGTTGGCTTCTTAAATACTTTCATGCTGGTTTCATATGATACTCCTTGATGAAACATAGGAGCCTTGTCTTATAACAGGCTTAATCAAAGTGATACAAGCTATGAAAGTGAGATATTGGAAGAGTGTTGCCATTTTCATAATGTAATAAAAATACTGTAATGATAAGTAATAATTAATAAATAGTGTGTAATAAGCATATCATAAAAATAAATGTTATATTTCCAAGATCACTGCTTTTATAATTTATACTCAGGTAAAGGAGAAAATCCCTGGCAATATTCATTTTTAGGAGGGGGTTTGCGAGACTTGACAGGTTAGTGAAAGGGGTTCACAGTTTGGGAACACTGGTCTAAAGCAGCATTTCTCAAAAGCAGCCGCCGTGTCTGCATGTGGCCACCAGAGGCTTTTCTTGTGGCCTCAGCCTCATGGGCTGTGATGGGGTGGGGATGGGTGGCAAAATAGTGGCTCCTCTCTCTCCCTGTTGCTCCTGGATGCACTACCTTAGTGTTGATTGCCGGGATGGCCCCACTCTGGAGACACCTGGGGCACCACTCTGGAGGAGCAGGCAGCCAGTGAAATTCCCACCTTCCCAGGGCAATGGGGCTAGGCTTTGGGTTTCTGCCCTGGGGTGGCAGGTTCTAGTCAAGGGGCTTTGGGCTCCAGCCACAGGCTCTGGCTATATGGTGGCAGATCCCAAGCTCCATCTGCAGGGCTTTGGGATCCAGTCCCATACTGCCTCCCACAACTCCCTACCAACCAAGTCCCATTGCCCCTGGCCCTGGCTGCCTCCCCCAGAGCTTAATTTGTCCCCAGGCTTCGCAGGGCTGAGTAAGTCTGCTGTGAAAAGTGATACTTGCATGTTTGTTAATATCACTTTTCACAACAGACTTTCTAGCTAGCAATAAATAAATTACAATGATTTGGATATGTGTACATGCATATTTATTGTTTTTCCTAAAGCTAATTCAGTATTTTAGGGAAAAGTGGGGAGCAACCACCAGCAAGAGTTGGTGGCCACACTCTGAGGCAATCAAACAATTTATCATGAGGACCTCATCTAAAGACATGTGTGGAAACAATACTGAATTGAATAAACACATCATGGTCATTCTAGCTGGAAGGCTTCATAACACAGGTTTGTTTTTAAGGACAATATTAGATTATATGAAGCATCATCATAACAAACATCCATGTGATCAAGTAATTCTATTCAGCCTTCATTATATGCTGACACCGTTATGATTTTTACACAAGATGTAGATAAAAGTTCCCCAGTATTACAAGAAATAATTGAAGTATTTGGTCAGGAATCAAGGTACAGACCAAACTACTCTAAGGCTATGTCTTCACTATGAGCTAGGGGTGTGGTTCCCCTCCTTGTGTACACAAACTTACACTAGGTCTCACCAAGCTAGTATGAGTACAAATAGTGTAGCCACAGTAGCAGAGATAGCAGCAGTGGACATACAGCTGAGCTATGCCAAGTGAGGTGGGATAGGAGTTAGGTTATAATGTTGCAACTTAGTACATAAAACTTGTGGCAGGTGTCCAGTCCAGATACTCGTTGTGGCTGGGACAAGGTTATTGGATAAAATGGCTCAGAGAAGGATTTGAAGGAAATCATCCCTTAAGGGAGCTAAGGAAGTGGAGTCCACGTCTCCTGCATCTGGCACAGTGGTGAGCCAATCCCACCTCCTTATCCAGCCACCTTTAATCCTCATACAAGAAAAGGTTGGTGGCATCCCAGCAATGGGTTGGCTGGGACCAGGTTGGATATTATTAGGGAAAAGATGATGACCTGTACTGTGCAATTTATTTCTGGGGACACTCATAAATTTTAAGTGTATAAAGTTGAAGCCTAATTAAACCACATCCATTGCCTCTTATCTTTCACCCAGTATGGCTGGAGAATGAATGTCCTGCTGAGGGTCTTGTATCTTTTTTCTATGATTCCCTTTACACCTCCCAAAAATTTCTTGAAGAAGTTTAAAAAATTCAGAACCTACTGAATTCCAATAATCAAATCAGAAACTGAGAATCAAAATGGAATGGATGGAACATCCAGTTGAGATGGGAGGCCTACCCGACTTCAGGAGATACTATAGGGTGGCACAAATTAGACTGGTTTTGCAGTGCATTTCTAATAGAATCCATCATGGATACTGATAAAACAGAAGCTGGCAAACCTGATCTCACTATATAATTGAGTGCTGGACTCATATTCCAACATTCCAGCACCCAAATAAAAAGAACATATGTTAGTGATATCAAAAATCAGAAGTAATAGACTGAGTAAGGAAGATTTTAGATGTTGGGGCATGTGCCAGAGTGTGAGTAGCCTAAGGCTGACTGCACTTGGTAAGTATCCCCAAATGAGCCAAAATGATTATCATTGTTTAAGTAACAAGAGATTAACCACTCAACAATGGGATTTAGCTCCCTCAGCTGCTGATGGGTGAGACAAGAAAAGACAAAAGAGATGGGGGGACCTCAGACAGGTGAGATTTTGTTCCCCGTCATGCCCTGTGCTGTGGTAGTAGATAAAAGCCTACTACTTGGAGAAAAGCCTTATGCTGTGGGGAACAAACACCTGTAAAGCACATTGAAAATCAGGCGCATGATGTTGTTGAACTTGCCACTGGTGTGCATGACTGTTTGGAGCAAGGTGAGGGAACTCTGCCCTATGACAAGGTAAATATCAATAAAGTAAGTGGAAGGATGTACACAAACTTACACTAGGTCTCACCAACCCTTTAAAACAAACAGATGTAGCTGATGTATTTAAAAAGGGAAAGCATGCACAATACAAGTTTATACAGATTGCTTACTTTAGTTAAAAAAACACTTTCAGAGAAGAAAGGAACCAACTAAACAGTCTGTATTCGAAAACTGCTTTAAATTTCAACAGTCAAGATTATGTTTAGAATGTGTGATCTCCTGACTGTGTTTTAAAGGACAAATGACAAAGCTATTAAGTAATGTAGACTGTAAATATGAAATAGCCAATGAATGGAATCAGATAATGCAGCTGATTTATATTGGCTCTAATACTACACAAGTAGTACAATTTCAGTACTTTTTAGTTTGCAGAATGTACGTTTCTCCATCTCTCTATAACAAAATACATAGTATTGCCCCACAAATGCAAATCAGTAAGGCCCTCTTTTATACACACGATATGGGGTTGCTGGACAGTAATTTTTTTAAACCAGCCTGAATGAAAGAAATAAAGAAAGAGAACTTGAACAGGATTGAAAGACGTGTGTTCAGTGTTGGCCTCTTAAAATGATTCAAACCAAGAATAAGGATTGTGCTCTTTGATTTTGTGCTACAGTCTTAAATTTGTGGACACAGACCACAATTCCTACTGGAGAAAGCTATTAATAGAATATCTTTGTAATGGAAGACTTAACAAATTTTGTAAGAACAATGCTAAAGAAAGTCACACATGCGCGCGCACACACAAAAGGCTAAAAGTAACAGAATACATTGCATGGGAAAACAATACAATAGAAATACTAAAATCATTGAGAAGCTTTGATTTAGACACAGTTATCCTATATTACAGTATAGTCATGCAGGATACACACAGAGGATAATAATTGAATTACATCCCGCCTCCCTCCCTTAGCTTTCCTTTCCTTTTATTCTCTAGACTTCCTCTCCCCTATCAGCCCCAGACAACATTCCATTTACTGCAAAACACCTGAAAAGTTAGTGTGAATGGTTATATCACACACACTCACCCTACCTCTTGTTAAGGTCTAAATAATTTTGAAGAGGAAAAAAGGGAAGCATTAATTATATAACAAAATATGGTCAATATACAATATTTTGCTTAATATTGTTAACGCTGTATGATATGTCCCTATATGTGTCAAGACAATGTAATTATAATGTCTTATTGTTAATGACCCAAAATATCAAATAAAATCATTCCCTCAACCCCCGCCCCCATTGTCCCCCAAAATCTATTCAGCCCAAATCAACAAGTATGAGTTTACTCCCACAATAGTCTGAGTTATTTGTCAGTAAGGACCCAATCCTGTTGCCACTGTAGTCAAAGGGAGTTTTGCATTTGACTTCAATGGAAGCAGAGTTTGGAGTATGTGAGGATATGTCTACATTGCAATAAAATACCCATAGCTGGCCTTGGTCAGTTGCCTCAGGCTTGCAGGGCTTGAGCTATGGAGCTATAAGATTGCAGTGTAGATGTTTGGGTTTCACCTGGAGCTTGGTCTCTGAGACCCCATGAGTGGGGAGGGTCACAGAGTTTGGTCTCTAGTTTGAGCCCGAACAGCTATGCTGCAATTTTGTAGCTCAGTGAGCCCAAGTCAGCTGACCTGGGCCAGCCACAGCTGTTTTATTGTAGTGTAGACATACCCTAAGGATCTGATCCAAAGCCCAATGAAAGACTACCATTGACTTCCAGATCAGGCTCAAAATCCTTTCCCAACTGTTGTTAATTTACTGATCGTTCTTATTCTAGACACAATTTTCTGGTCAATCAGGTCTTCATGTTGGTTTTATTTTGCTTTTGGTGCTTAATTTAAATTTCCAATGTTAAAATGAATAAGGACAAAAATCTCACATTCTTATTTATCAGATTAATGAGGTATAGTCAGTTGTCATTTTAATTTTTTGCCACATTGTAAGGCTAAAATGTTCACTGATTTACAGCCTGTGCAACCACATTGACGTCAGTTTGTGCAGGGATGTAAGTCCATGTAGATTTTAGTTCTTGGTGCTTTAAGTACGGTTTTACTGATTTATTATGTAATGGTTTTGCATACTCAAATTCATATGTATTAACAGTGAAACATGATTTCAGTGGAAATGTTAGAAATATCCTCTATGGACCATAATGATCACAGCTGGTATGTTTCCAATTATTTCAATGACATTTCACTGTGATGTATGCCATATTTTCTATACTGTGATGATTGCTAATTAGAATCACATCTCTCTGTAGAAGCACAGAAGTAAGAAATGGCAAAGACGCATTAGACTACGCTGCACTGCATGTTGGTACTAGAGTTTTACCTACACTTCATTTTCAATCATTTTGTCTAGGGTAGTCCTAACAGCCCGAAGCACCGAGGTGTCCACCATAGCCCTTGGGGGATTGTTCTAAAGCCTTAGACCACAATCCAATTGATAAATGTCCTTCTTTACATATAGATCTGAGGGAGGACAAAATCAGGCCCCTCCTTGGTGCATTTATCCTTCAAATATGTATAGTCTGTTATTCTGCCTCCCACTGCTCTTAATCACCATTTAATAAAACTGGATATGTAGCTCTTTAATTTCTTCCCATAAGGCATTTTCTCCAGCCACTTGATCCATTTTTTCTCTTTTCTGAATTCCCTCCAGTTTGTCAATATTTTTCTGACAATGTAGTGCCCGGAACTGAATGCAATAATCCAGGATTACCAGGACATACACCATAGGGCACAATATCCAGGAATTAATTTTTTTGTAACATGCAACTATTTCACTATTGAGAAAATGCATTGTGACACTTCTGCTGTGACAAGAAACTCATGAATAACCTGCCATCGTAACACAGGAAAAAAATCCCATTGTTTTATAGGTTTGCTTGTACAAACAATGCAAAGTCAGGTAAATTAAAATGTAGTAGACAAGTTTCAAGAGCTAATAACCCAGGGTTCTATCATTCTTTCCTTTGTTTCTGTATCCATCTAGGTACAGTAGGTGGGAACTCACATATCTAATGAATTGCTCAATATGGATTTCACATTGGGGTGGTGTGAAAGGGGTGACTCACTGCTGGCACTTCCTCATAGGTGAGCACAACATGGAAGCTCTCTCTTCACTGAGGTTTGTTGTCATTGGCTGTTCTGCCTCTGCAGTGGCCTGCCTCTTCCTATGATCTGGCCCTCTGGCCAGGTCACTTCAGAGTTTCTCCTCTTCCAGTGCCATCCATAAATAAAAGGGAAGGTGGATTAACACAAACAAACTGGGTTAGTGAGGAGGCAGAGTGGCAGGCAAAGGCCACCCTCTCTAAATCAGGTCCTTCCTTACCTCAGGCAGTAGTTGTCTGGGAAGCTCCTGCCTTCAGTCAGCCCTTTCGGCGGAATCTGAGAGTTGAAGGTCTGTTCCGTTCCCTCATTGACCCATAAGTGAGCTGTTGTGCTCCCAATTTAAATGCCTTATCCAGTCTGTTTGAATACCTTGTAGATGTGGTGGGGTAGAGCCTACAGAAGCTCCTTGCCCCTTGTTGTCCAGTGTGGGGTTGTATGGACAGACAGAAAATAGATCTCATTGGGGAGAAGCGTCTTTAAGTGCTTAAATGAAAATTGGTTTGGATGCTATAAGCCATTGAAAATTGCACTTGGCACTTGTGCAGTAGGTTTTGAATAGATTTTCTTGCTAAGCCTGTAAATTCGCCTGCTAAGGAAGGCCACAGTGCAAATCCATACATGGGTTATTTAGTGGCATCTCAAAGAGAGATTTGAAGGTGTGCTTGGGCTCTTTTGAAGCTCTTGCTTCAGCCCATATGCACTGTGTAAGGGGATAAGAGAGGGCTCCTGCAGAGCATCTAAGTTCCACAGAATAAACAGAGGTTGCATCTTTCCTGCAGACCTCCTGAGGCAAGAAACTTGAGCTTAACTTTTCCATTTCTTAAATGCTTAACTGTGCACTTGTAACATTTTCTGAATATATAAGGCCATAGTTTTTCTGTTTCAATGAAATAGTTATTAATTTTTACTAATGTTGTTTTTCAGTTAGGTGAACCTGAATTATATAGTTTCCAGGATGCATATCTCCAGGGTGAGAGTCTGTGCTGCCCTTCCTAGATGTGCAGCACAGAACTCGCAGACCAGGGAGAGAGGAGGCACTAAATTGGCTTTAAACCACTTTTGCACCCTTCCAATCCTGCTCTCGAGCCTCTGGCATAATTTAAACACCCCTAATTAGACCATCTAATTTATGGATGCCCTGTGGGCTGCAGTGCTGTCACACCATTCTTGCCTCCAGACCACGTACCATGCCCTCTATGTTGTGGATTACAGATGTGTCCTCAGGTGTCTTCCACAGTGCCTGCACTAGGGGAATCTTCCTTCACTTGGACAGGGAGCTTTTAGGGCCATTTATGTCAGTCTGGCCCTTTTTACCCAGCTTAAAGGGCCTGAGTAGGGGCTGAAGATCTCACCCCTACAGTCTTCTACTTATAGAATTACAGGCTACTAAATTATGTTTAATGTGCTAGTAGGATGATGAAACAAAAATCCCCCTTTATGAAAATCCCTATTCAATATGTCAGTAGTTGGGAAGAATATAGGTCTCATTCTGCAATCATTATTCATGTGAGGAGTAGTCTTTATTCATGCAAATACTCCCATTGAAGCCCACTGCATTACTTGTATGAGTAGTGCAATGCCTGATGGGGCTGTCTCTCCTGAAATTATGGTCTTTATGTCAAGATGCATTGTCATCATTGTAATGAACAAAAAGCTCACTTTTCAAAATATTCACTGTCAATTCTGGAGACAAATTAGCCACAACAGGTGATATAATTGCACACAGTCATTGACAGCCATTTGACTCAGACTCTTTTTATCTTCCCTAAAAGACACAACCAAAGTATTTAGAAGTGAAAAACTGTTTCTGTGTGACTGTACAGATTTTTTTGCAAATTAGTTAGAGCTAGAAAAATAACTTAATTTCTTTTAAGCACATGGCAATGATTATAAATCAGACATAAAAGCTGAAAAATAACTTGTAAATGTATGGAAAGGTAAACGGCCATTTGTATGCAATAAAATGGACTTTTTAGCCAGATAATGGAAACATAAAACACTAACAGTATTTTTTCAGACTTTTCCAGTAAAGGAAATGTATAGATCATTTTTAACCAGATTTTCAATTTTTAGTATTTTTGACAGTTTCTCTTTCACTTGCTTGGCAATAGAGCTTTAGAAACAAAGAACCAAACCCTACTTTTCTGACTCACATGAGCTGTCACACTGATTTCAACTGGGACTGCTCATGTGGCTAAACTGAGCAATACAATATTTGACACAAACTGTCTGGATCAAGCTCTTAGAGTTCATTGCCTTCAATAGAAACAGGATTGGGGGATTTTTTTTTCAAAGTTTAAAATTCTGGCCTCACTGAAGTCAATAGGAGTTTTGCCATTGACTTTAGTGGTGCCAAGATTTTAACCGAACACCTTCAAAAAATTGTTTTTTGACATATGTGTTTAGTTACACTCTCTCCCATCATGTAATAATTCACAGTCATAGATTCTAAAGCCAAAAGGGAACACTATGATCATCTATCTGACCTCCTCTGTAACACAGGCCATAGAACTTCCCCAAAATAACTCCTGTTTGGACAAGAGCATATCTTTTACAAAAACGTCCAGACTTGATTTTAAAAATGTACACCTTATTCCCAGTATATATCCAATGAGCTAAGATTCTTCACAACATATTTTACAGTAAGCCTGTAAAAATAGTAGGCCTCAATCCTGCAATGATTTATGCATGTGTGCATGTGAGTAGGCTCATTGAAACCAATGAGACTAACCATAAGTGTAAAATTAAGCACTTGTTTAGGTCTTTGACCAATGAGGGCCATAAATTCTGCTTCTGAGCCTTTAGAAGTTCTGCAATGAATTTGCTATGTCATTGGCTTTAAAATTAATTTAATTAATTAAGTCAAAAGCTCTGCCTGGCTTTAGGACAGTATCTTTCTGAGGCTTTACCCATTAGTTATACAGACAGATGTCAGATATCTGAGGTTTTATATCACTGTCAATTTACAAAACATATTTGCAAAGAACCAGAAAACATTAAAGCCTT